>NC_048407.1:14853314-14861813 GCF_013103735.1 Etheostoma cragini | reverse complement strand
CTTGCTCAAGAGCACCTGGTAGTGCAAAGGAGGTGAAGTGGCATCTCTCCAGCCACCAATCCACAATCCGTACTTTTTTGGTCCATGTGGGGTTCCCAACCCAACTCCCTGCGGACTGAGCTACTTCAACCCCACTAACGAAACTGGGAAAGAAACCAACTGCAAACAACAGTCTGTTCTATCACATTTGGACAGTTTTCTGGTGTCTAACCCAACCTCCGGTCTTAGAGGTTTTGTGGGGTTAGAACAACATGACACCACTTCTTCTGAGAAAAAACCCTCATTATTCACATACAAAAACAGGTTATTTATCACAAAATTGTAAACTACAAACTACCAATGCTACTTTTGTAATGAGGAGGGTGTTGATCAGAACCTCTTAGTAGATAAATCTGTGTAATTTTTCTGACATGTAAGGACCAGAGTGCAGATAAAGGCAGGGGATTAAAGATGTGTTTAACAAATGTATTATCCTGGCGAATCGAAAGACACTACAACCAATGAGGCTAGTTAACTACCCTTACTTGGCCTCTGTCAATCTACTGTGCTAAAAAGAACAAACATTTGCTCTGGAAGAATCAGGCATGAGAGGTGAACTCATGACCCAGCAACCAGGAAACACTGACAAAAGGTTATCTATGATGGACGTAGGTTAAGTCAATGATTAGACATTGTATGTTACTGGAGGGAACTCCCTACTGGCAGCAACCTTCCCACTGGTGTTGGCGGAGAGATGATAGAGAGAGAGAGAGAGAGAGAGAGAGAGAGAGAGAGAGAGAGAGCGATGGAGAGCAGCAAGGACAGCACCCTAGCCAGTCGCAGCCACAAGATCAGCACCATGGACAGCACTACAGTGCACAGTCTTTTTGCACTCTGTTGTAAACCAACTAAGCTGTGAACAAAGCTTCTAAGATAATACATGAAATCTAAGAAATACACAAATAAATAACTATAGTGAATCATACAATTTCCTGAAATGTAGGTGTGATTCTGTGGATGTGTTGGCTAATAATGACTTTTTTATGCACTTGGAGCTACTTCAAAGGTGGTGTTTTTTCATTCTCTGTCACATTTTTGATGCAGTTTTAAAACCATATTTGAAGGTTGTTTTTGAAGGTTGTTTATAATTCAGCAAACATCTGATTTATTGCTTCTGCTTCACAATGCAGGCTGTAATGGAGGCTGAACCTATAAGAAAGGTAAAGACAGAAGCTCCAGCATAATACGTTTTCAGCTATTTATACCAAAACCTGTCCAGAAGAAAATGTCTTGTAAATGTAAATTAAATACAAAATAAACATTAAATCTCAAGCAATACTCAACACACTAACACAACTTAGACTATTTAAATAAGAAAGGAAATATGGCAAACATTCACTGTGAATACTCGTTCAAAAGAACGTTATCTTTTAGCGTGACAAATTCACTATGTAAATTGTGTCGGGGTCTACTTGTTCTGTGTCTCTCTCTTCCTCTTAATAGTGTCCTACTGTGTCCACATTTGTCTGCCAGAAGACCCCAAAAAATATCAGGTTGTGATTTCATGCCTCTTTCTTCCTTGTGTCCTAGAAGAAGACTACAATTACACACAGTGTCCATAAATGACTATGGTTACTCATGCCTCAAGAGTGGCTTTCTCCACAGGCATTAGAGCACTGGGGGCTGTAAAAGGGTGGATTTGGGATAATTTAACTGTAAACCCTTAAGGGTTTCAAGGAAAATGTTAACTCCAACCCAATTTCATTTGAATTACATATTCAATAATTCTGTATTATTAATTCCATTTTGGGAGGACATTTTACCTATGAATTTGTCATATTAAAACAAATTTGCAGTGATTGCGTGACCTTAGAGTCAGAGTTAGATGTTGTTTGGGATAACTTTTTGCCTTTGGTGAGATATAATTACAGTAACATTTGTGCTTGTCCAAAATTATTATGGGTGTATTGTATGTATGTTTTGTTTATGTTATGGATTTTGCCATCATTCCACTTCCAGTTCATTTCCATGTTTTCATAAAACACAGTTAACCTCAGAATATTTGTTAGCAGATTCAGCAAATATTTGGCAATGCTTTAACTTATAAGAACATACAGTATAATGTATTTATTTTCATTTTGTTGGTTGAAAAAGTAAAGAAATAAACAGAAGTAAGACAGATGTGTGGCATGGGAGGTCAGTGAAAAAATAGAAAATATTTGAAAAGTTGGCATTGAAAGTAAAGCAGACAGAAAGGGTTAAGAAATACTTAGTACGCAGACAGCAGCAGAGATTCATACAGAGATCATCTACTGGCTCCATGAACACAGTCAGTCAGAGTCCATCCACTGAACTGCTAAAGCAGCCTTCGACTTCTTCCTCTACCTAAAATTACCTTAGCCTGGTGAATAACTGCGTAACAGAGCATAGGTTATCTTAAATTATTAAAACAACAGCAACACCATCACCACAGGTCTCCCAAAAAAGGAAATTTGTGTAATACATGATTAATAAAACATTTACAAAATGCATAGCTGTTTCTGGTTTTCTTAAAGATGCTGTAACATCAAACCAATTTCAAGTAATTAGGGCAGGAGCCACAAAAGTGATAAGAATAATCTCATTAATTTCCCTCAAAACACATTTTGAATAGTGAAACCATTACAAGTAGATTTTCTAGCCATTACTTTACAGTTACTGGCCTGATAAAAACTAAATGTGTTACAAATCAAATCTTTACACAATTATACAAGGGATCATTGAATTCAAATGTATGTCACACAGTATCTGTTAAAGGACATTTTTTGCTTTGGCTGACTGCTGCAGTCAGAATGCACCAGTGTGCAAAAAAAAAGAAGTGTAATGTATAAATACATGGAGATTCTGCCGTTAAATTAATTTCTGTCATGTTTAGATAATATTATCATGGTAAAATATCACATCTAAGTCAGAGTCATAGCAAAAATCATCTATGGAATGCTGACGTAAAATCTGGTGGCAGAAGACCTCTGTCACTTTCCTACTTCTAATACCAAAATGACTATTTTACAGGTATTAATTGTGATCATATGTGCAGTATATCTTTGCCTGATATCTTGAATAACATCAGGAACAATGGCATCTCCTTGTACAGAAAAGTGTGGACAAATTTGACCTTCAAAGTTACCGAGCTATAAAAGGCACATGTTTCATCACACATGACATTACAACAAATGGAAATCACTCATGGGGAAAGCCCTTACTGTAACTGAGTATTCTACCAAAATAAGAATCATAACAATACTCTAACTACATAATGAACTCTCCTCTACCATCCATCCATACATCTTCATTCGCTTATCTGGTATCGGGTCGCGGGGGCAACAGCTCCAGTAGGGGACCCCAAACTCCCCTTCCTGAGCCACCTCAACCAGTTCCAACTGTGGGATCCTAATGTCTTCCCAGGCCAGGTTGGAGATATAATCCCTCCACCTAGTCCTGGGTCTTCCCCGAGGCCTCCTCCCAACTGGACGTGTATGGAACAACTCCCTAGGGAGGCGCCCTGGAGGCATCCTTACCAGATGCCCAAACCACCTCAACTGGCTCCTTTCGACGCGAAGGAGCAGCCACTCTACTCCGAGCTCCTCTTGGATGACTGAGCTTCTCACCCTATCTCTAAGGGAGACGCCAGCCACCACTTCTTTCTGTCATGACCCAGCCTTCATGACCATAGGTGAGGGTAGGCACGAAAACTGACCAGTAGATTGAGAGCTTTGCCTTCCTGCAGCTCTGGCAGCTCCCTTTTCATCACAAAAGTGCGATAAATTGAATGTAATACCACACCCGCTGCTCCGATTCTCCGACCATTCTCCCGCTCCACTGTCCCCTTACTCGCGAACAAGACCCCAAGTTATTTAAACACCTTCACTTGGGGTAAGGACTCATTCCCTATCTGAAGAAGGCACTCCATCAGTTTCCAGCTGAGAACCATGGCCCCGGATTTAGAGGTGGTGATCCTCATCCCAGCTGCTTCACACTGGGCTGCGAACCGATCCAGTGAGTGCTGAACAAGTCTGTCTTACTGCAGAGAATCCGGACACAGCTCTCGCTTTGGTCATATAGAGATTGGATGGCCCTGAGAAGGGAACCCCTCACCCCATACTCTCATTATGTGAGTTGAAAGTCTGTCGGACAGGGGCCTCCTCCAAATGTTCGCAATTAACCCGCACTACCCATTTGGGCTTACCAGGTCCGTCCAAAGTCTTCCCCCATCCCTTGACCCAACTCACCACCAGATGGTGATCAGAGAGGTGACATTCCACTTCCCCAGAGCCAGCCTCTGCCTCCCGGGTCTGGTCCGTCAAGGCCCCTTACCTTAACCGTCACCCATGTGGCAGCGCAACAAATCCCAGCGGTTCCCCCCACAGGTGGTGGGCCCTTTGGATGGAAAGAGAGGTGCCACGTTGCTTCTTTGGGCTGTGCGATCCCCCCATCTGGGCCTGGCTCCAGACCGGGGCCCCGGGCTTCCTCCGTGCAGGGTCACTCCCTCTCTACCTTGTTTTCTCATGGGGTTTGAACCATTCTTTGTCTGGCCCCTCACCTGAGACCACCTTGCCAAGGGACCCTGCCAGGAGCACAAAGCTCCAGACAACACAGCCCTCAGGTTTATAGGAACACACAAACCTCTCCACCACGATACGCTGATGGTTCCCGGACAGATAAAGAACAATTTAGTCATGCATTTAGATTTGTCATGAAGTGTTGAATTAACATGAGTTAACTAAGGTGCATGTTAAATAATTACATATGTATTCCACAAAGCCAAAAACATCCCAAAGGGAGTGAGACAGTGGTAATGTTAGCTCAGACTGATTTTATATTGACCCTGCTGAACTTCAGCCTTCTGTTGCTGGTCCTGCTCTCACAGAGACACAACCAAATTACAACCAATTACAAAATAAATAAATAGAAACGTACAAGAAAGAAAATGGACCTCTAAAATGGAATTAGGCCTCCTCATTTTAGACATAGAAACAAACATCCTGACTATTATGAGTGACACAAATCAGAAAATCCCTACAGTGGCATGAATGCAGAAAGCTGGTTATGTGCATTGACATCTTTGATTTAGTTGGTTTGGAGATGGGATTGACTTCCATGAGCAAGGCTTGATATTAGTCTCTAAAGGCTCTGGCCAATGGATTGATCTGTTGTATATGATATAAAGCACTGGCACCTTTAAACAGGTAAAGAGGGGTTTTAAAAAGGACGCATTTGGAGATATTCACAAGAACATGCTGGAAGTGAATTGATAATTGACTTGAAATTCAGAATTCTTTATTTGGTTAATTGGCTCTATTTTGAGATTTCTTGTAATCAGAGCACTGCAAGGCATGATGTGCGTCAGTACATAGCTACAATTTACCGCATTTTCCAGAAAGTGTTAACACTTTACAATAATGTACACAAAAAAGGGTAGCTACAGTTTTTGAAAGAGTAACGAATGATTAGTTACCCTTTTTCAAAAGGGGTAGTCACTCTTTTTCAGAAGGATAGTTACTCATAGTAAGTGTAACTAATCATGCGTAATGCTTTCAAAAACAGTAACTACCCTTTTTTGTGTACCTTATTGTAAAGTGTTACCCAGAAGGGAAACACATGTAGATAGATAGATAGATAGATAGATAGATAGATAGATAGATAGATAGATAGATAGATAGATAGATAGATTGATAGGTCGATAGATAGATAGATAGATAGATAGATAGATAGATGAGGTGTCTACAATGATGCGCTTACAATTGCAGTGATGAGTCCACACATGACAAAAACATACATCATGTAAAGAGACAGAAAGGCTCTTTTAAACTCACCACTAGATGGTGCTAATGTGTTTCCCACCCCATTCCTGTTAGCAGAAGGAGGTTCTCTTTGCAACATTTAAACAGTTTAAGGTTAAATTCAACACAGTAGTTTGAAAGGTATAAGATGCATTTCCTACTATGATAAACAGAAGAGGACATTTCAAAGGTTCAGCTTAGTACGAGCTGTGTGCATCTTCTGTAACAGAAGGAGAGCAAAAAAAGAGTGTGTGGTTGCCATGGACAACTAGACATTAAGTATGGGGTGAAGTATAGAGGGTACTTATTTTCTTTACAATTGATAAGGGCTGGCTATAATGGATAATGGAAACAGTGTAAATTGAATACAACATATCATTGTAAATAAGCTATTACTTCTCAGCCCATTCATCTTATGGCAGTGCAAAGCAGCTTTGCCCCTATCAAATGCCGGGAATAACTCTGATGCTTGTGGGAAATGTACTGAACGAAAGTGCCACAAGCCATGTTATTTTGCATGTCATATATCATTGTGAGTAACACCTGTAGGCACTTCATAGAGTAAAAAGGTTGTCACCTGCTGTTGTCTACATCTACTGATGATGCACACAACCCATATACATACTTCAAGGCCTTGAGAGTCTATGAAGACTTGCAGCACCTCTGAGGGAATCAGGTGCTGCACTCTCACTTCAGCACGATTCACTTCTAAGTGCAGGCACCTGACTGCTCTATGGGGCTGGATTGGAGTCTTTGTCTTGCTTTCAACCTCTTTGATATCTCCTGGTGGGATGGTTGGGGGGCAGGCATTTGCAAGTAAAAGACGAAGGGGGAAATGCTGAAGTGAGAGAGAAAAAAAGAGGGAAGGAGACAAGGCAGGTGAAGAGGGTGAGATCATTCCTCTGTTAATGGCAAGCCAAATATTCCCATCCTGTTCCGCCTGTGCTGCCCAGGATCAGAGCAGGGAGTCTCCATGGATTACTTAGTACATATGTTAGCTTGCTGTTATTTATACTGTGAATAAGAAACAGTGGAGGGTAACACCATTAATGAGAAGAATATACAGTCTCCCCGTTACGGTAAATATAGAACATTGAAATCTCGCTGTGAACCTTGAGACTTTGTAATAGCATATTGGGACATGTGATCCTGATCCCTGTACCGCAGTACTGTCTTCCGTGCCATTTTGTGTGTACTAACTGCACGTCTATCTTTTTTTCTTGTATCTACATTACTTATTTTTTCCATAGTTATGTTGTCATGATCTTATTACATATTTACATTGTATGGCTTTAAATCTGCTCCAGTCTATATTTTCATATTAACAATGGATCAAATGGTATGTGAAAGAGGTCACTTGTAGTGTTTAATCTACAAAACATTATCAGCCTTTGTGGAGTATTTCAGCATCTTGCAACTCAAGGTTTAGGTTTACAGGCCCTCAACTCACCTAGTTGGTGGAGACCAAAAACAGAGCTAAAAAGAGAGAGTGATTATTGAACTTACATTAAGCAGGTGGCAAGAAACACAACTCTAAATTGATTCAAATTTTGTTCAGCAACTGCTAGCTGTATCAATACGTTTTTTTTTAAATGAGTCACACAAGAGTCAGTCTTGTCAGAGTTATGTAGGTAGCGTATTAAGTTAAGTAATGCACTTGTGCCAGACCACTAGTGGTTGGAACCAATCAAAGCTACTGTCAGGTACGGGTATCAGAGATGGGAAGTAACAAAGTACAAATACTTCGTTACTGTTCTCAAGTAGATTTTTCTGATATTTCTACTTTACTTTACTATTTATTTTTGTGGCGACTTTTTACTTCTACTCCTTACATTTTTACACAAATATCGGTACTTTCTACTCCTTACATTTTACAAAATTGGCTCGTTACTTTAGTTTTTACAAGAGGTTGTCATGTCGGACAATAGCGCATACACGTGCGACACACCGCGAGCGAGATTGTGTGTGGGAGTCTTTGAGAACTGTAAGTCGTATAACTCATGTTGTCAGTTCACTTAAGCCTGTTTTTGGTCTATAGTTCTTCACATTTAAAGTAAGTTAGCTAGTCGTTTTGGTGTGTTCTTCACCTTTTAGCTAGGTGGCACGTTGGTCTTAATGAAGCATCAACACTTTCACCAGCATTATTCGCATGAGTTCTTTTTTTTTTTTTTTACCGAACTTCAAATGCAGTAGTTCAGTTGACAAGTGGATGGAAACTTAGCTAGAGAGAAGTTGTCTCCGTCTGTTTTAACAGACACACCTGGGGCCAAGTTGGACACCACAACAAGGTTTAATCCAGTCCTAACCTAGTTTTCAACTTTCACATAATTTCACTGGAGTTATCCTTATTATTGTTTACGTCATCAATACCATATTCAATCTAAATGGATGGGAATACATCTACTCTACGTTGCAGTTGACGCACGACTAAGACAACTCAACAGATTTAGCATTCTGCATTAATTCACAGCAAATCATTGAGGCTTGATGGCGCTAACGTTAGCACATAGTAGTATGGATGGTGTTAACGTTAGCACATAGTAGTATGGAGGGCGACATGATTGGAAATGAAGAAAACAGCAGGTCTTCCCATCATCCTCAGCTTTATCTGAGAGAAATGTTGGAGACAGAAGGCATCAAGAAGGACTCCTGGCCAATGTGCTGGGGAACTTCTTCATTAATGTCTGTTTAGTCATTCATA
>NC_048407.1:14742633-14853214 GCF_013103735.1 Etheostoma cragini | reverse complement strand
TTTACCAGAGTATTTTTTAACACAAGTATCTGTACTTCTACTTAAGTATGGAAAGTGAGTACTTTTGCCATCTCTGACGGGTATGATTTAGACAATGAGAGGCACCTGTTTGTGATAGACGGTGATAGATAGATGCTTCATCCAATCACCAAAGTATTTTCAGAAAGAGCCTGCCTTTCTAAACAGTTTCCATTGACAAATTCTTAGATGTTTCTGTGGGGCTCCCCGGTAGCTCACCGGGTAGAGCATGTACCATTATAGCTGAGTCCTTACCGCTGCAAGAAGGAGACAAGGAAGATAGAAAGAGAAGTGGTTGTAAAGTGCACAAACTGAAAGAAGGAGATAGGAGCCTACACGAATTCCCTAATATTAAAGCTGTGGTCTTTAAAACCCTGGGACATGATGGTATTCCTTTTGAGAGTGAGCGGAAAATTCTGTCGCTTAGCTGCTGTATAAATAGTGGACTTCTTCCTGATTAGTCTCGAGAGCAAGGCAGTTTGATGTTGTGGTTTGGGGTTTTTGTTGGGTTTGTTTTCCCGTTTCTGCCCCCTTGTGAATGTCTCAGTGTTTTCCCAGGTCCTGTGTGCTGTGTCTTGTTCCGTCCCCCGGTAAGCGTCTGTGTGTTTCACTTCCTGTTTTATTGTGAAGTCGGCTTCCTGTCTTGTCTTGTCTTGTCTAGCTTTACTTTGTTTGTCTGATTGCCCTGCCCCGCCCTAATGTGATTCACCTGATGTCTCACCTGTTTCCCATTACCCCGTTACCTTGTGTATTTAACCTCTGTGTTCCCTTTGTCCAGTGCTTGATCATTGTTTGCTGTTGCTGTCCACGTCGAGTCCTCTTGCCTGTGAGTTTCCCCAGTCTACGTTTTGTTGCCTGCACTACTGCCTTCCCTGTGAGTAGGTCCTGTCATCCCCTGTGCCGGTTTTTGGTTTTTTGGAACTCTTGTTTTGCCTTTTTCTCCTTTTGTTGCATTTTCAATAAACGCTTTAGTGAAGCTCCCTCCGGCCTGCTGCCTGTTGCTTTTGGGTCCTCACCTCACCCCCCACCGTAACAGTTTGATGTGTTAAAGGTACCAAGCTGAGTCACTTTGCATTAATATCCATACCTGTTGCTGAGAGAAAAAGGAAAGATTAGAAATGTTCCGCAGGTCTGGAAAGCTGGTCACTGTGGTACCACACTGCTGTGTCACTCCCATCACCTTTAATGGTTTCGCTGTGTGGGAGAGTCTGTCTGTGTGTCTACTCCCTGACATACAAGCTGACCGAAGTGACTGTGAACCAGATGGACCCTGGTGTGGATGGCTTGATCAAGTGCAGCGTTATCAGACCACCCACTCTGGCTGACATAAGCTGTGAGGGCTAAGCGTATTAGGAGGCAGGGGGTCCACAGGGACGATGGAAACACTTCAGAGTAATAAACTCATCAGGAGAGAGACAGATACACCTGTTCGCTACAGGGTGACCGAGACAGAGGGCACGGAGAAGGAAGGAGACAAGGTAAAAAGAGGGAGTGGTTGGAAAAGTCTACAGAAAGAAAGAAGGAGATAGCGGCTGACGAGTGGGGAGAGAGAGATAAAGACGAAGAGACAGGGATGCTCAGCTACAGAGGATGAAACCGTGACCATCCCCCTAGAGTCAAAATTGCCTTTGACAAGACAAACTGAGCTGGCCTAGTTGAGTCCAAGTCAAGCCAAACACCAAAGAAGAAATCTCAAATCCTGTTTTCATATTCCCAATCTCTTGATATCAAAATGACAATGCACCTCACAAGTGTTGTTGAGTGAAATAGAACAATTAAAGAGTTCATTTTATGTACATTCATTCATGTCAAAATTAGTTATCAGTCATGATTGAGACTCGTTCCAGTTCTCTAAAACAAGATCTTGGGATATTATGTGAAAATCTGAGACAAGTGAATGGCTTTCAAAAAAGCAAACGTGAAGTGGTTTTGCAGCTTTGACAGACACGGGCAGCTAACACACACAGGCAGCCATGTAGAGAAAAAGAGTGAAGACGATGAAGTCCAGATAAAGTGAGAGGAGATGTAAAAAATGTGAGAGAGACACACAAATCCACTCCCTCCACAAATGGTAAGCCCAATGAAAGACAAATATAGACACTCTACTAGGTCACCTATATAAAATTGGTTGGTAATTTTCAACAATCCTACAACACTTGTTCTTTCTGAATTTCCAGAAATAATGCAGTGACCCATATGATTCTATCTCCTCTGTAGAAAATCACTTTGACCTATTTCAATGTAATATAGTCCATGTTCTTATTTCTGCCGTTTATGATATAAACGAATAAATTAGATTAAACAAAAGAACAAGTATAGAAATGCTTGTCAATTCAAGACATTATTCAGTGCCATTCGAAAGATGTATACTTATCTCTCTGCCAGACTGGTGAACTGATGTGTGTGTGTGTGTGTGTGTGTGTGTGTGTCTTAGGTAGGTGGTGCTTTAAGCATACTATTACTTTGTGTTGTTGCATCTTAAAATGTTAAACGGCAACTTCCTTCTCTTTTCAGAAGATGTATGAAAGTGTTAAATCATGAATTTCACTCTGTTGTTTTTGTAATTTCTACAAACAAAAGACCACAAGCTTGTGTCAGTTTTTTTGTGGTGTTGCCAATCACCTGCATATTCAATGATAAGAAATACAGGTTTAATTTGCATTATTGTAACCTAAAACTGTTCTATGGTAGATGGTAGTTGATTAATGTAGCTCATGTGAACAGGGGGTTCTTGCTACAAGAACTGTTGTAGGATTCAACAATAATATGATAATAATCTTAAAACTAAAGTGCGTAGTTTCTTTCGCCCCCCATGAGGAATTCTAAGCAAAGACAAAAAAACTGTGGCGTGTCCAGATGATACAAACCTTAAGTGATCATGCATGCAACCCCAACCCTCCGTCATCCAGTTGCTAGTAGCCAAGGAGGACGCGGAGGATTAAAAAAACATGATAGACTCTTCAGAAGAGGTCCTTATTCTTCTTCCGCACAACTGCACCGGAAAGTCACCGGACAATACAATTCTTTAGTGCTTGGATTTGTTGAGCTCACCCCCGCGCTGACCTGAGCAGATGGTAGGTTCCAGATTGAGATGATAAATGCCAATCAATATCTGTAGAGAGGGATAAGGTGTCAGTTCACTGTTGCTTTCATTTATAGATTCTATTTCAGCTCAAAGTTTTCTTCGTTGAGCTGCTCATCATTTTTGTTAATAAAACGGCACCTTTTTGCATTGACTTCTGCCCACACATGTTGCATTGCTCATCATCCCATTCAGAGGTTTTCAGTGTCAAGCAGTATATCTTCTCTCTCCTGTTGTCAGCTCATCATAAAAACAAAAATGAAAAAATCTTTTTTTCAAAGTAAAATGAGTTTCCGGAACAAGTAGCAGAATGTACAATACAACACAAAATGTGGTTAAAGAGAGTAGAGCTTGTGCATATTTTAAATCAGATTTTTCAGATGTGTCTTTCAACTGATTTAACTTTAGACACTACCTTATAGTATTTCATATATTTGTATGCAGCTGAATCAAGCTTGTTAATATCACTATCATACTTAGTGTCATTCTAGTAAATCTGTGTAGAGCAATACCTTAATTTGCATAACTAAAATGACAATGTAAAAATGAACCTTTATTAGACTGAGTACTCTTACATTGCCCAGCCTGGGGAGAAAAGGAATCAAATCATATCCTGCTAATAAGTGTTAATGAAAGGATATTGTTTCTCAGGGGGCCTCCTCTATCACCTTGGTAAGAGTTTTATGCTGTCTAATGAACACCTCTGTATGTTGCTTTAATTCATCTCTCTAGTGTTAATGAGCAAAACAAAATTATTGCAGGAAAAGATGTAAGTGGTCGTTGCTAGTTTTTTTAACTTTTTTTTGGCACTTTCTTTGTCACCTGTTCAACCGAAGAAATGATGTTAGAAACCCATGAGACTAAGATGCAGCATTTAAAAGTGTTTCTGACTGAAGCAATCAGGACGAGAACATATGGTTGATGGACATTTTTAATGCATGTGTTGGTGTATCGTTTGATGCTAGTCTAACATTTAAAGGCCCACCTACAGTATGCCAAAGGGAGCAGTTTGTCTCCTCTCCTCGCAGGACACCTGGCAGTGCAGGGGGAGAGGAGATATACTGTAATTGTTATTACCTCAGGGTTAAATCAAGACATACTGTAAGCATAACCATGAGCATAACCCCCATACTGCACCTATTTTCTGTGTCCAGTCTCAGCTGGCCAAACGCTTTTGTTTTTTTTACTTTAGGAGCACTATGCTAAAAAGCTATAGGAGGAGATTACAATTCATCTCACACTCACGGTCTTCCCAAGGAGAAAAGTGTTCCACTAAGAGCAGGTTGAGAGCATTAATTTATGCATCCGACTCCAACTCATCACCTTTTTATAAGGAGTCAGTGTAGAAGTACAGGTTGCCCAGCAATTTGCTAAAAAAAAAATCTGCCTGATGAAAAGCAATCTTAGTTTCTTTACAAAGCAAATCAACTTATGAACATTTCACTGAAGAATGAAGATTTCACAAAACTAAACTAAAGCCTTTTCACTGTGGTAATCCGTGATCCAGCCCTCCACCTGCTGAGACCTATTACGGCTCACAATGCAAACTGTGAGGATTGTGATAAGGCAGAATTGTTTACACAGTGAGCATTGATCAGGACATATTTCTTGGAAACATTTGGTTCACGAACAGAAACAAGCACACAAACAGATTGTGCTTGACCATTAAACACATTCATCCTGTCCAATACGCTCTAAAGAAGCATTCATTACCTGCAGCCCATGTATAGATGGATTAGAAATCAACATATAGACATGTTTACGGAACATCACACCGTCATGTAGAATAGCATTTTATCTATCAACCTCTTTGAATAAACATTGTTTTTCTTGAGACTTGATGACACTGCTAAACCAGGTCAGGGCTCTGTTGCAAGACAGCAAAGAGCTGAAAGAGAAGAAAAAAGGACAGGTTGCATATTAAACATATAGCTAGATTCCCATGGCTCAAAGTGTAAACTGTGACTATGCTCATCTGAATTTACCCCTATTATACCTTCTTCAGACCAACACAGTGAAGCAGGTTAAACCAACCTGGTCTCAGAATTCCGTGAAATGAACACGGCCCCTAATCGCCTAAATGATGATGTGATGGGCCCATGGAAGTGATGCCTATTAAGGGGCCGTGTTCATTTCACGGAGTTCTGTGAGACCAGGTTGGTTAAACAAGGGTCTTGGCCAACTGAATGGTTCAATGCATTTACATCTGACTTGGTTTCCCAACGGTCCTCCTGACCTGGTTGTTTAAATGTGGTTTGGACACTATTCAGCTTTGATTAACAGGCATCTCTATTAGGAATGAGCATTTTTATTCATTATTATTGAAGTTAAAACTAGGTTCATGAAGATTTAAGGTGTCAGACTTATTTGCAAATGCATGTATTTTTTATATTTTTGCATTTCTTTACCTGAACCTAACCATATCATTTTGGTGGCTTTTAACGTAACACAACTGCGTCTGTTTTGAGAGTGTGTCATGTGGTAGACGTGACCTGTAGTACCTTGGACCCGCAGATAATCCTACTTGGTTTTGTCTGGTTTCAAGGCTAGTAAAATGGAATTAAGAGCGAAGACAGTAAAGAAACAGAAAAGAGACTCCAATAAGCAAGAAAAAGAGAGTGAGTATGTGCAATTCTTTGCAATTCAGTTTAGGTCTATGGTTTGGAATTAGACTGTAGGCAATTGCAGCCTCAACAGTCATTTTTAGACGCTCATGGATTATGCTGTAATAATATTCAGTATAGCTACGGGGTCAAATGCAGGTTGAACTAACTTTCAGTAAAGCGTGTCATGTGCGGGTCACCTGTAGGAAAAAGTATTAATATTAATAGCTTAGTGCAGTCAGGCTGCATTATACATTGCTGCTGTAACAAATGTACAGTACTGAGGGCTCCTGTCTTTGAAGAATGAAAGAGACACCTCTACTTAAAAACATCATCAGTGCTGTTGTTTCAGCATTTTATATTATCATATCCAAAGACAACAAGTTACTCAAACTGTGGTGGAAACCAGCTCTTCTCTACTGCTGCACCACAGCAAATAAGGTGCTTCTTACCCCTCTTCCTCCAACACGGAGCAAAGTTAAACAGTGTAAAGAAGAAGAGAGGCACAGATTCAGATGGCAACATGGAAAAATGTATGTGGGAGACAAACAACAGGCAGGTACAAAGTAACAGTGAAGGAGGTGACAGTTTGCTCCTGGAAAAACTCTCCATGTGTAAAAAGTCAGCTCTGATTCTTTCTTTTTTTCCTTCTCTTTTTCCCTGACAGAAGTACAGTAGTAGAGAAAGGCTCACACTCAGACTCCACATTGTCCGTCTTACATTTCTTCTAACAGTGTAACACATTTTTATTGCTCGAGGGAAGAAGTGAAATCAGAGAGTGTAGGAAAGGGAGAAAAAGAGAATTCAAAAAAGGGTTAAATAGCATAGGCAGGAAGATGCCTTCTCTCTCTTATTACCACCTGAAGAAAGGCCATTGCCATTAGATTGAAATTTAATTTGCGAAATAGTGTTTTAATGCAGCTGTTCACCAGCAGCCCATTCTAAACACGCTTTCTGCGGTGCATTTCCTGAGGGCCATTTAATTGGGCTAATGAAGAAAGCTGCTAATGGCTGGGTTTATCTCTGGCAGCACTGGTGACATCTCATCAAGGTGGTTTTTCAGGCATTGTTTAAGCTCAGTGTGTAGCAAACATATTATTTGAACACATTATAAAAAAAATTTAAAAATAAAAACGTAGTGGGAACAACGTGCTCTTGAGGAAAATAGATAATTAAACTTCATTCAAGAGCAGATTGAATTACTTTCCACACCACCTGCTGAACCATGCACACACACACACACACACACAAACACACACAAACACACACACACACACACACACATACGCACTGTCTGCAGATAGAGACAGTGATGTGACATTTACCTTCATCAGTCATCAACATCTTGACATTAGTACATCAAACCGGCTGTTTAATAATGAGCTTTGGTCACCTTCTGACTAACGATTGGTTCTGACAGTCATGTCAGCCCCTCCTGTCAGAGCGAAAGGTCAGTGGGAAAGTCAAAGAGGTTGAGACCCATGTTTATACATGGATCGACTACAAGATTATTCTGAACAAAGCTGACATGTTGAAATTGCAAAACCAAATGAAGGACATGGTTAAACTCTGACAAAACTGCAACTCTATGACAACAGTCAAGTCCAAAGACGACAACACGTCTGCAGGGCGTTGGTCTGACATTTCTATGAGTGTGTAATGAGTTATGCTACATTTAAAATGCTAAATAATAACTCAATTATAAAAATGAAAAACATTACGATATCCTCAAATCTAAGGTGACATCGATCATTTTCAGCGTCAAAAAACACATATGTTTGATTTACATCACAAAAGATGTAAATCTTTTTTTTTAAAGTCCTCACCATTGAGAAGAGAGAAACGAGTAATGTCACAAATTTTGTATTTTTGCTTGAAAAATTACATTAAATCGATCAGTAATTTTCTGACAATCACCAAATCATTTCAGCTTTACTTCCAAAGAAAACAACTTTAATGGACAGGTTTGATTTTTCTTCTCTTTAGAATAGTCAAATACCTGCTGCAATCATCAACTCTAAATCTGTCATTATTCCCATCATAATTACCCAGGTAGCATATTTAACACTTTTAATTACCTACAATAATGTCTAACAATTACTTCTGCTTCTCACTGGGCATAGCGCCATTAAACACGGTACAGTATACCCTGCACTATGCAGGGTGGTTTAATAGATGCTGTATCCATGCGTTGGTACAGAGGAGTTATGTTTAATATAGAACTTAAAATTGTATCCAAACACACCCTAAATGAAGAATTACACTGAACACTGGAGAGATGTGTGGCTCTTAAAACACACACACACACAATCCAATCGTAATCCTTAAATTAAACTACAATTATACTGTAGTAGCTTTACAGAATACATGCATCTTTAATCTGTGCTCCTCTTTTACATTAGACTAAACCTTGTATCTTCTCTGAATGCATTTAAGGTGGGGTTCTAAACGTGTTATTGTGGAACCCATTTAAATCAGTTTCATCAAAATGAATTAATTTCAACTGAATTCAAATCCTATTGTCTGGTTTTGACAAACGACCTAACTGAAATTTCAAACCCCTTCAGCCTGGCTCCTGCGAGTCTCTTGGCAAAGCTGTCCAACGCACGGTTTCCTCTATTGTAAACAACAATGAAGTGTGATATTTGAAAAAACACAGATGCACCACCGGTGAACTACGAGCCACCAATCATTTGTAGTCTGTACCCAAAGCGGCTTTTAAATCCCTCCTTTTCTTCCCACCTCTTCAATTTCATTGGCTGCCAGAGGAGCAGCGACAATGTTTAATGCACCATGCGGTGTCCGGACTTCAGTCAGTGAGAGGAAAGCCTTCTATGTGCTTTGGCTTGTGTTACGTGCAGACCATACTAAAGTAACGATTGTGCGTAGATATTAAAGAAAATCACAATTTTTCGCCCCTGACAGCTACAGAGAGACTTGTGGCAGGATGTGGGGCTGTTGCTGACCACCTCCTCAGCAGCTGTGTCTCTGTGTGGACTTTTTAACGGGGACGGCGGACAAGGACAAAATGCCACCACGGGAATCAGTCACTCAACGCTGTTTCGGACGTTGGGAAAGACACTGATCATCTTTTAAATACCTGCTTCGGATATACCACACTACACGTCTGTTTTAAAAAGAACTAATCTTCTCATAAGAGTATTTCTCCGAACAGTTTTCTTTTACTGAAGAACGGTGACTCACTGCAGGCACAAGGCGAGCCGCTGCATCCTAATCAGACAGCGGAGAGGACTTCAGCTCATTGACATTACAGTCATACTTTTGTGGAGCACTTTCCCCCCACTGCGCTGCACTGTAGCCTGCGTGAGCAGCGGAGGTTCGTGGCTTTTCTTTCTTGCACAGAGGAGGGAAAGGATACGGGTGGTACCTACCTACTGAAGTGGTTAGGTGACTCTCCCTGAACCCTGCTGGAACTGACTGTTTTGATTTTTACAGTTATCATTTCTTTTTTTTTTTTTGGGGTTGCAGTGGTTTCTTTCGGTAAGTTTAAGGTTTTGTCTTTTATGTTCTTTAGGTCTATTCTGCTGTGTAATTACCCATTGGAAGCACTGTCTGTTGCTCATTTCCCAAACGGTTATTTCACAACCCTCCCTATGCATGCGGATGCAACAGCTTCTTCCATGGACCGTTGAATCTTGCGGAGATCGATTGAGACCGAGAGAAAGAGAAAAAGAGAGGGAGAGAGAGACGCACACAGACAGAGGGCATCAGTGGAGAGAATTACACGGCTGTGCTGAGATGTTGACAGCTCATTTCCATTTTTTTTTCATAAGGCTCATTGTAAATGTCCGGATTATACGGATTTGTTAATGCGTGTAAGAAGCTCATTTAATACACACTTTTTCAAATAACCACAATAGGCAATCTCCTGCTGTATGCCAGTGTTACCATATTATTAAAGTTGCCTATAGGCTACAGTTTAGTCAGCATTCTCATAATGTGTGAATGTGCCATCATCAGGCTAAGGTCAAGGTGTGCATTGCATGTTAGAGATCGATTAAAAACTACATTCTGTTTATAATGATACAAGCTACAAGGGGAATCATTATTTCCCTGTGTATCTGGGCTGCGCCGAGTGTCTTCCCAAGGTTAACTAATTGACAAGCTTCCCCCATAATTGTTGAGATGAATTACACATGAGCCTTGTTTCAGTTTTGGCTCAGCGGTGGATCTGATTTCTTACTGGCAGAATGGCTAGTGTAGCCTAGTCTGTTTTTATTTGGGTAATTAATTGGCACACATGTTATTAACAAATATATATGCATATATTTTTCTGTTTTCCTTCTTAGGTGGTTTGAGTGAACACTTGACTATTCTGTTCAGCGACTGGATCGTGATTATTGCTCAGATGAGTCTGGGCGCTCGGCTGAATATAAATTAGGTGTTCAGCACCACACATTGCTGGAAGAGGAAGAGAGAGTCAGAGCAAAGACAATCCACAAAGATAAATGCCAAGGCCTCAGATGATGAACAGAACTCTTTATTTGATCGTGAATAATAGAAACGCCACATTTGAACAAAATACCAACAGGTCAAAGGAAGCGTAAACTTGACAGATTATAGCAGCTTTACGGAGGGGGGATGTATCTTTCTATTTTCTTTTTCCTCCTCTTGTGGGCTCAAGCCCTGACATTGAAAAACTTGAATTACTCTGTCCCGGAGGAACAGGGTCCGGGTACAGTGATTGGGAACATTGCCAAAGATGCTAGACTCGGACTCGAACAGGTTGGGCAGGGAGGACAGGGTAAGAAAGCCAACTTCAGGGTGCTGGAGAACTCCGCTCCGCATCTCATCGATGTGGACCCCCAAAGCGGACTGCTGTACACAAAGCAGCGCATCGACAGGGAAACCTTGTGTAAGAGAAACCCCAAGTGCCAGCTCTCCATGGAGGTGTTTGCCAATGACAAGGAGATCTGCATGATCAAAATAGATATTCAGGACATAAACGACAACTCACCCATTTTCCCATCGGATCAGATTGATATTGACATTTCTGAAAATGCATTGCCAGGGACACGCTTTCCCTTGACCAGCGCACATGACCCAGATGCAGGGGAGAACGGCCTGAAAACCTATCAAATAACACGCGATGACTACAATCTTTTTTCTTTGGAAGTAAAGTCCCGTGGGGACGGGACTAAATTCCCAGAATTAGTTATTCAACGGCCATTGGATCGAGAAGAACGAAGCCATCACACCCTTATTTTGTCAGCCACAGATGGGGGGGAATATCCAAGGTCAGGTACCATGCAGATAAATGTTAAAGTTATTGATTCCAATGATAACAGCCCTGTCTTTGATCAGCCCTCGTATGTTGTGGAAATTCCTGAAAATTCACCTCCTGGTAAACTTCTGATTGATTTAAACGCCACTGATCCTGATGAGGGCAACAATGGACAAGTAGTCTATTCTTTTAGTGGATATGCCCCAGAGAGAATCCGGGAGCTCTTTTCTATAGATTCCAGAACAGGGGTCATAAAGATTCAGGGAGAAATTGACTACGAAGAGAGCCCAGTTATTGAGATTGACGTCCAGGCAAAGGATCTAGGTCCCAACCCAATCCCAGGCCATTGTAAAGTCACTGTTAAAGTGCTTGACAGGAATGATAACTGGCCATCTATAGGCTTTGTGTCCGTGAGACAGGGAGCGATCAGCGAGGCAGCACCTCCAGGCACTGTCATTGCTCTCGTCCGTGTCACAGACAAGGACTCAGGCAGGAATGGGCAACTTCAGTGCAGAGTGCTGGGTAATGTCCCTTTTAAACTTGAGGAGAACTATGATAACTTCTATACTGTAGTGACAGACAGGCCTTTGGACAGAGAGGTGCAGGATGAGTTCAATGTCACCATTGTGGCCAAAGACAATGGCATTCCTCCTCTAAACTCTACAAAGTCATTCACCGTAAAGATTCTGGATGAGAATGACAATGTCCCTCGCTTTACCAAGTCAGTTTACCTTCTTCAAATACCTGAGAACAACATCCCTGGGGAGTACCTGGGTTCCGTTCTGGCACATGACCCAGACCTTGGCCAGAATGGCACAGTGTACTACAGCATAATCAACTCCAATGTGAGTGGGGGTGATGTCAACACCTATGTTAATGTGAACGCTGCTAATGGAGCCATCTATGCTGTGAGATCTTTTAACTATGAGCAAATAAAGTATTTTGACTTTAAGGTTCTCGCTAGAGATGCAGGATCTCCACACCTAGAGAGCAATGCTACAGTGCGCATTAGTGTTCTGGATGTCAATGACAACATCCCTGTCATAGTTCTGCCCCTACTCCTAAACGACACGGCTGAGATACATGTGCCACGCAATGTTGGTGTTGGCTACATTGTGACTACAGTGAGGGCGGTGGATAATGACTATGGTGAGAGCGGGAGGCTCACATATGAAATCTCGGATGGAAATGAGGAGCACCTTTTTGAGATTGATCCGGTGACTGGAGAGGTGCGAACAGCCCACCCATTCTGGGACGACGTGAACCCCATTGTGGAGCTGATCATCCGAGTATCGGACCATGGCAAGCCAACCCTCACTGCTGCCGCCAGGCTCATCGTCAAGGCCTCCAACGGCCGTCCTCCTGATGGCCTGCCACGCACAAAAGACAATCAGAACTGGGACATGTCCCTGCCACTTATTGTAACTCTAAGCATCATATCTATCATGCTTCTCGCTGCCATGGTGACCATAGCAATCAAGTGCAAGCAAGAAAACAAGGAGATCCGTACCTATAATTGTCGCATTGCAGAGTACTCGCACCCTCAGCTGGGAAAAGGCAAGAAGAAGAAGATAAACAAGAACGACATCATGCTGGTGCAGAGCGAGGTGGAGGAGCGGGATGCCATGAATGTGATGAATGTGGTAAGCAGCCCTTCCTTGGCCACCTCTCCCATGTACTTTGACTACCAGACACGCCTGCCACTCAGCTCACCAAGGTCAGAGGTTATGTACCTCAAACCCACTGCCAATAACCTCAGCGTGCCCCAAGGCCACGTGGGATGCCACAGCAGCTTCACAGGCCCAGTCACCAGCACTACAGACACACCTACTAACCGCATGTCCATCATACAGGTAAGAGAAATTGCACTCCTATCCTTCACTGTTATGCCACCATTTTCACGTCACAACCCTCAGGAAGCTCCCATTTCCTATATCAACATTTGCCCCCCCCCCCCCCCCCCCCCCCCCCCCCCCCCCCCCCTCCGTTTTGTAAATTGAAAGACAAAAAAGATAAGGGCAGGCAGAGGCAGAGAGGCCCAAGAGCATAGAGAGAAAGGAAGGGAGGGAGGGGTGAGCATTCGGAGGATTAAACAGGCATTCTGTTACTCTCATAGAACAGAACCAGGGACATCGACACAAATCAGTTGTGCTTGAAATACGTCACGGCCGGCTTTAGAAATCAGTTTACATGTAGAAACCTTTCATCAATCACTCAATAACTGTCATTTCATTCCCGTGGAGTAAAGAAGATCCATTCCATTTGATACAAAGTATCCCACATATACATGTTTGCGTGTCCAAATCTGATTCAAACTAATTGTTTTTGAAAATACATAAAATATAATTGTATATTATGTAAATATACCTATACACAGTAAAAACAACAACAACTGTATCATAACAGTTACACCAGTGACAGATGTGTGATAACTGTTTCAAGTCGGTGTTAAACATCACATCAGTCATCAAATTCTATAGCTCCGTGCGGTTAATTGTATTGATTTTAATTCCTAGAGATTATCAGATTGTACTTATTTTCACGGCTGCTTTATACGTCTTTGGGCGGAGTACTTGGGTGTATAAGCCTCTAACGTGATAACTTCTCTGTGTCTTTGGCCTTAAGCCCATTAAAAGTCTGTCGCGTCAGACGAGGATTAAGGCCTGCTTAAGACATTGGTATATAACACTGGAGATATGGGCAGTTGTATAAAAGCCTTTTTCTGATGTTTACCTATTCACAATTAAAAAAAAACTCCTAATTTGAAAGAAATTTTAAATAGTCCATAATGTATTTTTTTATTATTTTTATCATTGTTTTTATTATTATGTTCGGCCTATGGCCTTATTCTATTTGGCACAATTGAAGAATTACATTCCTTCTGGTTACATCCTGACGGAATGCAGCTATTAGTCTCTCCATTAGGCTCTCTGCTGTATTTCCTGTCCCACTATTTGCGCTAGATGTAGATGTGACAATGACTGTGATCAGATGTGATGTGTTCCCACCAGGGAGGAAGGCCAGTGTCTGTTGTTCCCACTCTCGGTCTCAGCCCTGCTTCTATTATGAGCCAGCTGCATGGGGCAAAGGTCAGCACAAAGACCGTTAAGACTTCCTAATCAGAGGGTCAGAATAAATACTGGTCCATCCTGCAGGCTGTTTCTCTGCTAACGTAGTGATGATGAATTAGACTGTGTGAAGCTGTTGCACATCTTGACTGTTCTTTACCCTTTCAAACTGTCAGGGAAAACACGCATGAGCAGCAACAACACATTCCTTAGTGTCTTGTTTACAGAGGTTCCCCTTGACAATTCAGGCGTGCAGGGTGCTCTATTGTATTATTCAAAAGAAACCTGTGTAGAGGGAGATGGCCTGAGGCATTACGTTACTTCAGAATCTGTACAGAAGCGTATCACTTTTCTCCCTCCTCCCCTGCTTCTGCCTTCTCCGTTCGTGTGGACAGTAAGTAACCTGAGTCAGAGGAGAGTGGCTATGGGAAAAATGTCAGGAAACAAAGACAGAATTCCCCTTCCATCGATCCCAAGGCCTCTCAGCCCATCTGTCACTATAGTTGCCACGGGAGGACAGGCTAAATAGGAAAAATAAATAAAGAGATGGATAAAGCGGGAGAGCATATCGCCGGCTCAGTCGGTTTCACAAGGGCACCTTAGTGCTGCTCTGCTCATCTACACCTAGTGGGGCTACTGTAGCTGCCTGCAACTCCTAGACTCTCTCCACTCTACTGCTGGCCTCTAATGATGTTTTATAGTGCAGCACTGGCAGACAGGCTGGGCTTGGTCTCTAGCTGGGAGAAGGGAATAATATGAACATATCAGCAGAGCTCTGCTGGCCTTATCATTGTCACCACCGTGCCAGCAACCGGCCCAGTGGAGAGATTCATTTCTTTTCTAAAGAGAATTCCTGGGATAAGGAGATGGATGATACGTAATGATGCCTAATTCCGCTTAAGGCGTTGAAGGGAATTACTTAGTGTGGAATCAAGGTTAAAACCAATCTGCTGCAAAATTCCTCAACTCTCAGAAAGAAGGGATTTCAGTAAATTGCTCAAAAGAGTGAGCCGTCTCCCACTCTGTCTTTAATATGTTTTAGGATTTTGTCCCACATTGTGTTTGGCTTCAGCAGCTGCGCAAATATGTGGCTCACCGACTGGTTCACAAGTTCCTCTTGTGCGGCTTTCTTCACACCTTTTCGGGAAGATCTTTACCAAACATTCAAAGACCCTTGTGTCATTACTTTCAAATGGCCCATAATTTATCATATTGATTTGTTTTGATAAGTTTTGAGTGTAGTAATTTGATTCACCATGAAACTGTAATTAAACCGAATCCTGTCTGGGTGGGGGACCCTCCATGTTAATAAGGTGCAGGTGGCACAAAGGCATGGGGGGGGGTCTGTAAGGCAATCCAAGCTGCCTTTAGGTGGCGGCATTCTGCCTTGTGATGGGGTGTCAAGGAGAAAAGGGGCGTTAGTCTGCTGACTCTACATTGTCACTTGTCACTTAGGGTTAGGGCACGGAGGCTTCTGCTGCTGTAATAAAACAATTGTTTTAAAACGCAATCACTGAATTTACCAAGCACACACCTAATCATAAAATCACAATAATTCTTAATTCACACAGTTCTTTCTGCATATACATAAAAAGCAGGGCAGATACTTTTTTTGTAGCAAGTGATGATAAACCAAGGTCTTTAAATGGATTCTAAAAAATGACTGGCAGCCATAAACATGTTGAGGGAATTTAAAGAAAGCTTAAGAAAAAAAGCAGTTAAGAGGTGTGGCTGTGTTCATTTAAGCGTCACATATACAATAGAGAAGATGCAACACTCACTCCTTTGATCTGTTTAGGTTGAGCATATGCATGCAAACAATGTAGCTGGAGCAGATGTGGAAAATGGGTGCTTCCAGGAATGGTCTTACTCTGCATAATTTAAGGAGATTTTGTGTGTGTGTGTGTGTGTGTGTCTGTGGGTGTAGCGTCATTGTGCATTCCAGGCATGTGATTTAAGCCTTTAGCTGGCAGGCTCCATGACAGAGCCCCTCTCTTTTATGAGCGGGACAATCTTGCATTTGTCCGAACCTTGAAACACCCTTCCTCCAAGAAACGCACATGCGCACACACTGACACACACACACACACACACACACACACAGACACACAAACGCACACACGCAGATGCACATGTAACCGGGCTTGGACTGTTTTTAAGGATTCTACCGAAGTCTTATCAAAGCCTCTGCTGTATATTGTATTGAAATTGCTCCCACACTTCAGTGGCCACTGAGGCAATGAATAGAAAAGCACTCTTTATTTCATTTCTCTCTCTCTCCCTTCATCTTTAGATAACTGCTTTCCTCTGGAGCATTGTATGGAATGAGATTGGTAAACCTGTATGTACTAAAGCCCACTTGCTGACAGGATTGAGCAGCTCAGCAACTAGATACAGTCAGTCTCAACAGTCATTTATAGAAATAAGAGACGGTTCGAGAAGCCATTTGCAAATTGTGTACTCTTGTCCCCCCAGTCGAGCTCCTCTGGGCCACTAGGCCAGGTTTGTTTTGAGTTTGCCAGTTCAAAAAAAAGAAACTGATCGTCTCGCCTTGGGGTGTGTCTTTGTATTTCCTCAAACAAACCTGCTACTGTACATACCACTACATGCTATGAATTATTTACAGGCAGTATTATTTTTCTTCATCTCCTCCAAGCTCGTGCTATATATACAACTGAGAGGAAGTGCAGTCAGACCACAGAATGTTGCCTTCGGGAGCAACAGTAAATGTTATCTCTAACCAAAATATATAATTGTTTTCATTGAATGTTTAGTTTATTAGCTGTCATGAGTAGTATTTCAGTTTGCAGATGAGTTTTTTCACTGCACATGCGGCAGTGTGTCTTGAAGCCTTAGCAGAAGTGTAATGCACAGCACAAAACGGCTGCTATATTTGCATCCTCTTTCATTAATAAATCATATGTTTAACAAATCAGAGGGAAACGGGAGATGTCACGATAAGCATCAGGTCTCTGGCTACACGTTTGTGAACATGATACAAGCAGATTTTGAACATCTATTTACTTTTTTTGGGTCTGTTGGCAAAATTTGAGACAGCATGAGAGAAAAGTGGGGACGACTGTAGTAATCTGTCATGTGGCTGATTGTTGTCCTCCTAACACCTGCGGTAATGACATTTTCAAGTTTTAGAAAGAAAAAAGTGATAAACACACACCAATGTCTTTATCTTTAACTTGCCACCTTTTCCATTAAAACCTTTTCAAAGCAATGCAGGTTGAAGATTCTTCAAAAAGATTTACCAAATAAATAGTGAATTTGCAGAAACCTATCACGAGAACCCAGAACATTTGTTTGAGATCGGAGGCAGCTGTGGAAGTGAATGTTTTATTCATCGCAAGTTCTCAAAAATACAAGTAACCCAGCTAAATAATTGAATGTATATATAGGCCCCTGACTATGCCCACCACTACCCCTAACCCCAACTTGAGCGGAGGCAGACTGGAGATGGATAGAATATGTATGTATGCATTGTATTGGTCTAATTGGTCAGCCACTACAAAACCTTTTAGGCAGCTGTTGTGCATTTATTTGGACACAGCACTTATCTGTGCTGCATAGTGCATAACTTCATTATTTTAACAGACCCCACGATCTGGCAATGCAGGGAAACAAAGAGATTTTTTTTTTTCAAGTGTAGGGAAAGAGACAGGATATGAGAACACAAGTTGACCTCCGTGATAGCCAGATTGCCCGGACACATTAAACCAATTTGTCTGGTTCAATAGGAAGCGGCCTATTGGAGATGACATGGACACGATAATTAGACTGTGGATTGTCAGTGGACATTCGCTCTCGGGGTTTGTGTGCACATGAGTTTGTTTGTGATAGAGAGGAAGTGTGCGATCAGAACTCTGCCTTCTTCACTGTCACCGGATGACATACTGTCGTGTCATTTTGTTGAGTAGTAAGAGCCATTGTTTAGCTTCCATGGACAGACTGGCATTTTAAGTTGTTTCAGATCAAGTTGTAAAACACTTAGTAATTACTTTTCTATTCTTTTTTAACAAGGCTACCAAGTCCCTGACTTGTTTGGTCATTTGTTTGTTGTGGCTGTTTTCAATTGTGACAGTGTCAATGGTTTTCTTGACCCTGCTAATACTGCAAGCTTTCCATATTTTGCCTACACTAGATGCGTATGTGCATTTTATACCTTACAATTATTTTATGGTGAGGTGTTTTCTTTTAATTTTAAAGTCCTCCAATCCAAGCTGGAAGAAAGAGAAGATTGTGACAAAAAAGAAAATCTGTGCATGCCCCCAGTGGATTTTGAAACATTTTCCTTAGTGCTTTTGGCATTCTGCTCAAAAAACTATGGCACAAGAAGCCAACCAAGCCTCAACAGAGGTCACAAAAACAAGAGAACAAAACATAACCTTCACAGTGGAGGAATTTAAGATTCAGCTGCCATGTGTATGTGTGTGTGTATGTACATGCACGTGCACCTGTGCAACTACCAGCTGTGCTCTGAAGCACCGGCCTTGCTGGTTCCCTCAGATTGAAATGGGCTTCCCTGTAGGGACCGCCTGCCCCCTGAGGGCTCTTAGATCCCTTCTGGGGTCTTTAGACTTAACATTTTGAGCAGCAGGGTGCTGGAGCTGCAGCAATAGGTGGATATATTTATATATATATATATATATATATATATATATATATATATATATATATATATATATATATATATATATATATATATGAGTGACCTCACCGTAATGTGCTCCGAGATGTAAAGCTCACTGAGGGTTGCATTGGCGTACATGGCATGGCAATGTATTCTTTGAACAGCCAGCAGCTGAGTCTCTGAGTCTTGCTGTAAATCAAACACTTTCAAAGTCAAACAAAGTGAAACTCACTCTTTTGTGTCTTGGAACCAGTCCAACCTGAGAGAGCTTTTATTTCTGCCACATCTTCTTTCACTGTGCCCCCTAGGTATGTGCTGTAGAAACAACACACAGCTCAAAGAATGAGTTATGGGAATCTGTTCTCACCTTCTATCTCATTAGTATAAGAGAAATGATTTATCCCTTTCTCCCTGAATCTCTCTCTCCTTGTCCTTGCCTTATACAGTGCAGCACTTCTTCAGCTTCTGCAGTAATGTGATTAATTGATTGGAGGGATATACCATGAATACCATCTCATTTTCTCTAATTTGACCTAACTACATGTCAAAACAAAGCACTATAAAAAGGGCTTCTTCTCCCACGTACAGCCACTAGAGTACATTACATTCACTCAATCCGGAAACAACGGTTTGCTTAAAAATTTGAGTGTTTTCCTGCCAGTTTATGGCTGTGTGTGTGTGTGTCTGAGAAGGTCCTAATAAGAGAGATCCCACGGTCTTCTCTATTGCTGCTTATGTTTGTATCACAGTTTGAAATCTGACTCCCATGTCTAAAGCCCTGTGTGTTTGTGTGTGTGTGTGTGTTTGTGAAGGGAATTGACAGCCACTGTGTTTTGCAGTGGCTGTTGTGTGTTTGTGGCAACAGAGGCTTAATGAGTCGGCACTCTAAGATGTTATTGGCTACACAAAAGGCCCACTAAATGGTGGGCACACAAGATTTGTCATCAAACTTGATTTGACTGAGTCTTCTCTTCAGGGTAGCAGTAGCGATGCTGAGTGCTAATCGTGTATTGAAAATTGTATTTTTGTCCGGTCTCTTGTTTTTCTATTGTAGTCCACAGATGTACTCATTTGGCCACTCACTGGGTTTATGTCTTGGACAGAAATCTCTGTATAGCCTGTAGCATACAGATCAATTTCTGGTTTGCTCCGTTTCTTATGGATTTTTCCTCTGTTTGGTACTAAAATACTGTATTTCATTATCTATCGCTCTGAACATTTTTTAGTTAAAATATAAAATTGGACTGGCATCCCCATGCTCTTGCTCTGACTCCTTTTCGGATTCCCTTTCTTTCTCTCTGCTCTTGTCATCTCAGATAAGCGTTGCAATTGCTCATGTTACTGACGACCCAAGCCAAATTCATAATGATGAGATTATCTTGTCAACAGTACAGAGTGTATATGTCTGCTGTATTGATCTTTGCACAGTCTTAATAAATGAAGTACCACGATAGAAGCGTTGGCTCAATGATAACTCTGAACAGATCTTGCTATTCATACTCTCAACACTGCTGAGATGATGAATGGAACTTGTGTATCCTGCCCTCTCTTTTGCTCCTTTCTTTCCTACTCTCCTCTCCTATTTCTAGATTGATGTGGTAAAAGAGCCCCGCTCCCCACACGCATCGTCTGAAATGTGTCCTCTTTGAGGTCACGTTGACATGCGGAGTTGATGTAGAGACATGGATGCTGCTGTGGGATGAACCAATCGGATAGACTACAGGGGAGGGAGCACGGGGAGGAAGAAATTACTAGCGCCGGAGCTTGGGTCTGTGTGTGTCTTCAGATCACAGAGGTTTAAAGGGGGGTTTATCTGTGCATTTGAAGAGAAGGTCAGGAGGTTTTAGAGCTTGAGATTATGTGTGATTGTTTCTTCTCCGGGCTAGCTGATTAATGCTAAAGCTGGTCTGACAGATACTTAATGCACCATAGATGCACTTAAAAGAGACTCGAAGGAACTGGCGTCCAACACTTTGACAAGAGAGCATTATTCTAAAGCCTTTTTTGTGAGTTTTTACCCAGGTTTATGGACAGAAACCTTCCTGTCTTCTACTCCTCCTTTTCCTGTCCCCTCCTTTACTCAGATTCCACTGACCTTATAAATATACAACAAATAGGTCACATTAAAGTGAAAATACAAATTGTGTGTTTGTGTGTGTGTGTGTGTGTGTGTGTGTCTGTGTGTGTGTGTGTGTGTGTGTGTGTGTGTGTGTGTGTGTGTGTGTGGACAGAGAGGGAGAACCCAGGTGTGGGTGTACATGCACTGCATGTATTGACATTAGACATATGTGTTCCTGCATTCTGTGTGTCTGGGTTTGTGTGTTTACATATCTGCGCCTGGCCTTGGTTTTAGGCTTTGGGGAAATATCTAAAATCCTTTCATCCTCCATCCATTCAAATGGAATAATTTTGTTCTTTTAATGTTGTGGTTCACTAGCCCTCAGCTTGTGTCTTGTTGGATGGTTTATTTCAACACTAAATTATAAAAGGCTTGTTCTTTAGTCAAATGTAATACAAATACTGCATAGGAGGGCTTAATGATATCAGTTTGAAAGCGAATTAGAGGTGTGCTTTTAGCTCTTTTAGATTGCAAGGCTGCAAGCGCTCAGATTTTCTAAAGGACTCAAATTTAAATGCTTAGTTACTGTAAACAACGAGCACACTTATTTAGCCAATACTCTAAACTCTGAAGCATGCAGACTTTTGTTGAATTTCTTGTGGATTCATTTTTATATTGCAGTTTGTTAGATCACATGGTTTCATTCAGTGAAAATGTCTTATTATTTGTACATATAAAAGATGAAAAATGTAGCTCTAACTGAAAAACACGTCTTGATGAATTTAGGAAATACACTTGTTTGCGTTTTTGCTGAGAGTTAGAAGAGGAGATCACTACCACTCTCCAGCCCTCGGTACAGTAATCTGAAGCTACAGCTAGTCGCCGAACAGCCGAAACAGCCAGCCCATGGACATCTGATGGACTGATGGACTGTCTGAGGGTAACATCAGCTTAGCTGCACCTCTGAAGCACCCTAGTTAATTTGTTACAAAGGTGGTTATGTCATACATTTTTTGTTGTAAAAAGTGGTTTAATAGCCTGAAATCGCCAGACCAAATCTCAAATGCGAGTTTGTCTGGAACCTCCCAGTTCATTTTTTATTTCCAAGGGGCACACAAATGGATAGACCAAGAGCCAGTCTTAGCAACGAACCATGTGACATAGTGTGAGCGACGGGCAGCATGCAGAGATGAGCTGTGATGGTGTAGCATCAACATGTCTGTGAACAAGAGTTTTTGTTTTTGAGCAATCATAATTTTAAAGATGTAACAGAAAGTTACGGCTTCTCATTACTAAGCTTGCTTTGTTCTTGCCTTAGTGTTCCTGTTGCGAGCCAAAAGGGTGAAGGCTCCGCAAGTTGTCAGTCGTCGTATGAAACCGGCCCCATATAAGATATGGTTGTGATTGACACAACGCGGACAGGGTGTGGTCAGTTAGAAATCTGTCTGAATTGGAGGGGAACCAGACAGTTCTGCATACAGTTCTGCGTTTAAGGGTCATTAAATGCTTCTTGATCAGTAAGAACATGCACTTGTTTGGTTACATTCATGCATGCATGGCTTTAGAATCAGTTTTAATAGCTAATTAAGTGTGAACATGTACAGGGAATTCGACTCCATCTAAAAATGTACGTTATAGTGGGCCTGTTAACTCTAACAGTTCTGGGAATTTGGCTGAGTTGGCTTTGGATTAATGAGGGTGAAGCAAGGTCAGTGTTGACTCAAGACTTCAGTTAACAGCAAATCTGTTATAACTATTAATGAGCAAGTACTGAATGATTAGTAGCTTACACACCAAGATCATACACTGCACACTTTTCTTTCTTTTGACTGCTTTCCTCAAAGTTTGAAGGTTGTATAAATAATTCAGCATCAAGTAAAATCCTCCGTCTCCCACTCCTCTTTCATTTTTTTCCCCCCAAAGTTGAAAGATTTTCCTTTATCAATAACCATAAGACTGGTCCCAGCTGTAAGCTACCGCTGGTTCAATGTGTCTACACAAAATGTCTCAAGTAGTGAGGGAAAACAGCACTGCTATTTGAGGAAAGAAGGGAAACTGCTGTGTTAGGGGTTTTTGTGTGTTGGAAAAAATATCTATGCCGAAAGCTACATTTATCATTTACTCCTGGGGCTAAACTGTCACCACCAGATGTGGATTGTGTTGATAGGAGAACAAACGTGCCGTCTTGTGTCGCCCTTTCTCGTCCGAGTAGAAAGGTTTCCTCCAAGATGGCAGCTGAGACGGAATTGTCTGCCAGAGTGTTTTTAAAAGATAATGCTGGTTGGAACTGCAGGCATACACAAGTCATTGCAGAAGATAATTGTGAATGTAACTGAGTCTAAAATATTTCAGGAAGATTAAAATGAGGAGTGCTTTTGCCCTTCTCAACTGGAGACCAAGAAAAAGGCTGGGAGGAAAGACAGGGTCACAACCTGTTCCATTTAGACTTTTTTTCTCTAGTTGGACTGTTATTTAGAATTATTTAATTTTTTATTTCATGTCTAGGTCCTATTTTACCTTTTATCTTTTTTTCCCTTTTGTGTCTGGTGTAGTGTTGACTGTCAACACCTGAAAAGGCTGCCCTTATTATATTGCACTGCACACAGGTGTGACTACATCTCATAATGAATCAGGAATAACACACATGCACACACCAATGATTCATGTCCTGTATGTTTATGGGAAACATGCATGCAGTGCTCCACTTTATTACACTAGTGAAAATGTTTCTTCTTAATTGTTTTTGTTTCTTTAAAAAGGAGAGAAAAATAGTTTGTATGTATATACTTTTGGAAACATTTGAAGAGAAAGTTGAATTATAAAGAGGTTATTTGCCAACAAAACCCCCTCCGTACTGTGGGGAGATATTTCAAAACTGACCTGTTATCCACTGTCATCCCTTATTTAAATATATTTAGAACTAGTGTAGATAGGCAAAGTGAAGCTCACAAAGCCACAAGCACCACATCCTTATAACTAAATCCTAAAGTGAAGTATACAGGACAATAGGACAGCATAACAAGACACATCTTAACCACTGGATGTCTTTACCTTAGTGACAAATATATAATGTTTCATGTAGTTTGGAGGATTGTAGCATGTACCTATTAGATCATTTGCATTCTATCTCCAATCTGGTGAAACTATGTCTAAATCTGGTGAAGATCTTCAATGAGGACAAAGATATGGGTTCACGCTTGGAATTCAACTAACATGATTTCAAACTGAAGGTCCATTGTTAAATAGGCCACAGTCAAATTTGTGTTATTTTTTTTTAATTTAGTGAAAAAAGGATCCAGTTTGCTTTGGTGTAGAGCCTGAGTTTTGTGTTTCCAATTTGGAGGCTTATTGTAATCTTAACCCGAGGGGATGTTGGTCAACATCATAACGGTTTATGGGTAATGTTGTCCTTTTTTAGTTAGATAAGGATGATTCATTCAATAATAGCCTTATCAGCCCATTAATGAATCAATTACAGTCATATGAATCAATAAAAAAACGATTACTACATATTTTTGGGTAATTTGTGGTAAACAGATTATTTAGTACTACTATATGCTTATTAAGACAAGCCTTCTGAGCCATTTTGTGGATGCAGGATTTAGTTCAGCCCATCATTTGATTTTTTTCATGCATCATAAAACAGGCTAGACTGTAAGATCTCTGGCACCTGTAATGGTTACGAGCTTGTGTGGACTGTGTAAGTGAAAGAGCAAAACACGTTCAAGGATATGCACAATCTCGGCAGTTTGGATTTTTAATATTTTTTATGTGAGTTGATTCTCGATGATAATGAAATGCTAAGGAATATAGTTTGACAACGCTTTGTTGACCATTTCTATGCCTGTTTATCCCTTAGAGTTTTCTTTGCATGCCCTTTTTAAAAGTACGTTAGTCTCCAACATTAAATGGCAGACAGTTAGAATGTACTCTACAAAAGCAGTTCAAGCTAACCAAAGAAGGATCTACATTGAAGATCAATTTAATAACTGTTACTCCTGCAAATGTAAATGCAGCTGTCCTGCTTGTACAAAAGATAACTACCTTAGAAATTTGACCGAAGTAGTCATTTGTAGACTGAAGAGAAAATTATATCCATGCTTGCTCAGGCTCTTCCTCAAAAGGAATATTAAAGTGGCAGTGACTGCACAGGTTGAAGGAAATCATTTTTCAAATAGTGTTTTTGTCTCGCCTCTCTTGATGGAAAGAGGCAAGCACAACCACCTCAGCCCTCCCTTTGCCCTGTGCACACTTTCTTTTCTGCTTTTCCTTTTTTTACGTTTCACCTATCCATGATTTCAGTCAGTCAGTGCGCGGTTAGAATAACAGGTCAACTTTTCCATTTGCCTGCCCTTTTCTCACTATATGAAGTGGTTTTGTTGAGACTGATGAAAAAAACAAAAGAAAAATAGTGCCACTAAGACGTCTTGGTACTTTCCACTGGGCTTCTTAATAGGCACCTCTAATGACACTGTATGGTCAACCAAAATAATAGGCAATCAACGTGAGTGGTTGCACATTAATTATGAATATTGTGTCTTTGCTGGTGAGCAGTGAATATGCAAGGGAGAGGTCATGCTGTTTATACAATTGAATATAAAAGCCTCCAAAGTGCTACTTAGCCCAAATTAATGATGGGAAAAAATAGCCCTATTCCCTACCAAATGAACTCAGACACAAAAAAATGAGAAGGAATGTGGTTATTTTATGAATTATGGCAAATCACGATTTACAAAATGAGACTATTGAGTTGGATTAGAGCTGCCTGAGTGTCCCGCGATTATTCCAGAAATGCTCCATTATATTTCTCTGAGAATCATATTATTTCATAGCAGCGTCAACCTTAACACATGTGCAGTTATGGGCGACATTATTCAGCCTAAATTGTGTTAGATTTGTGGTACTGAAGTTAATTCAGAAAAATTAGAGATGGAGAAGAGAAGAGAGACTTGTCAGTAAGACACATACTTTAAATGACTGATCACTAGGGGTGAGATAAATAATCAACATATTCTGATACAGTCTCTAGTACAGTATCTGTTATCGTTATGTTATCGTTACACAGGCACTAATTCCAGAGCATATTCTCTTACGTTTCTGAGGCATGTCCTTTTTCCCAGCAGACATTTCTATCTGGAAATCTATCTATTCATAACCTGAAACCGTTTTTATAATGCCAGAAATTGCACATGCATCAAGTCCATTTAGGGTTTACGCTGCCTCGTATCAAACCAACCCAGAGTTTTAAACACCAGTCACGCGGAATGTCAGCTCACTCATTCATTTGACAGATATGGTTACCTGCCATCTTGTGACAAATATTGTGGTATAGAGGAAAATCCACATAGCTTTAATGCAGGTGACTCACTGTAGCAAGTCATTCTGCACAAAGCCCTGCGGCAAGGGCTTTTATCTTCTGTAGTGGTCCAACCAGCAAAGAGCATATGAAGTCACTCAAGACTGCATCTGGGCTTTACACTTCATAGATAGCAAGCAACAGAAGATTATATTCAGTAAATCATGGCTGTAACTTTACACACAATTCACAGTTGAATACACAGCATTGTTATGAGGTCAGGGTTCATCATGTTATCAGTACAGCCAGGAAAACAAAACACAGAATTCCTTTTAATTTGTTTCTTGAAAAAGCACACTAAGCATTGGTCCATGGTCTATACATCCTGCTGACAAAACGTAAAAGAAATGGATAGATCGCCAGCTGAAACTAGCAGAACTAAAATAGACCAGTAAAGTAATGTTGTCCAGATGACTAACCCAACAAACAAGCCGAATGCTTACTTACAAACATTTCTTTGCTTTGCAAAAAGGAACCTTTTGCAGTCTTTTTCGTGACTTTGTCCAGAGGTTTGCTGAGCCTGCATGCTCAATGTCAGCTGTGCCTCATGCCATTCATACAGCTGCACTTGTTCACCCTCAGGAGATGCCAGTTTAACTACTATTTTGTACCTTTTGTGCACAAAACTCACGGGGGCTCCTTGGAATTATAGAGGGGTTGTGTTTGAGTGTTGCCGACATCTGGCAGAATTGCCACTAGCAGTAGAATTATAGTAGTTATTCTTAGTTGCAGGATAATTTGCAAATTCTCTGGTACAGTTGCAAATTGTCAAAAATCAGCCACATATATTTTCTGTATGTGTGAGACATCTTCTTTCTGAGTCTGCTTTATGATTAAGCACCGTCCAAAATCATTAGCAATGTGTCCATCTGGATGGATGGTTGAAATCTCCATTTACCGGCACCAGCGGCACTTCCTTACTTCTCAGAAATTCATTTTGATCTGACCTCTTGTAAGTTATTTGGAAGATAGTGGAAGATATTTAGCAGGCAGTAGACTGCGATGGCTTTAAGTTCACTTAAGCCCATTGATTGATTGCTCTGTTATCTCCAGAAAGATGTATAGGACCAGCTAATTAGATTTGATCACTTACAATTGCTCCTCAGCCACTAGGTAATCAATGCAGTCTAATTATGGTCTAGATCTCAAACCCGTTTTCCTTACTTCCTTTATCATCCTCTCACTTTGCTCACCTTTTTCTTTTATTTCCTGCTTTTACTGCATTCCCCGTTACCAGTGTGTTTTCTTTCCTTAAAGCTCATTTCCCCTCTGTTTTATCCTTAACCCACCTGCCCTACCCATTTGGTTGTTGCTGTGTAACCTTAACAGTTTTCAAGAGGAATAAACTACAGTTCCCTTGTTGGTAATGTAACAGGCAAACTTTCACCCCAGAGACATAGTTTATAAATTAAAACTGCAGTCCAGATCTTTTTGGAACCACTCACATCTTCTGACATAAATAAACACACACACACACACACACACACACACACACACACACACACACACACACACACACACACACACACACACACACACACACACACACACACATGCATACACACAGAGTGAGTATGTGTGTTTTGGAAGACAGTAAAGGACAAATGCATGTATCATACCTAGCAGGGTAGGTAGAAGGAGGGGGTGTGCTCTTCTTCCTGTAAATAAAAGAGAGCTGTCCAATGATGTGTGAAAGAGAAGCGGCAATTTGTGCTCTTTCACCACCCCTATCTAAGATATCAAACGCACATGCACACACACGTAGACCGACACACACCCCATAGAAATGAACAGTGCCCCAAAATGCACCAACAAGGCCTAAGAGTAGAATAGCACTCCAATATGCTCGTCCCATTTGTCTCAATCGGCGCGCTGTCTGTTCGGTCAATCTTAGGGTCTCGATGGGAATACAGAATAGAGTGCAGCTTTTTACACTTGCTCAGCCTCACTGTACTCAGTATCGCTCTGACCTTTGTGGCCTTGTTGCATGGACTTGATACAACGTATCATTCAGTACAATTCAACACCAGGCCTTGACATTCTCATCCACACTACCAATGAAACTAAACTCTCCGGATTTCTAGTGCATTGACCCAGACCTGCTGGACTGAGCCTGTGTTGTGAACAGGTTTTGTTCTTCTCTGAACCCTTTGCCAGAGGTCACAGTCTCATATTTTTGTTCCATAGTCAAGTCCGGGTTTGAAACCTAAAGGCCGTCTATACAGATGCTGCAGTTTGGGTCCATTCAATTAGGGTCAATTTAGTTCAGCTCAGTTCAATTCACTTTAGTTCAGTTCATTACATTTCAAGAAGTCCCACAAGGCAATATTAGGAGGCAAGAAGTGCAAGCATGCAACATTAAATACTCAATGAAACTTGCAATGCTAAATTAATTTATGTACTGTATAATTCAGTGTCTAATAATGATAATACAACTACTGGACATCTAGCCAGTATGTGTCATTCCCCCCTCAAATTATCTTGTATTCATTGTGGGCTCTGAGTGGCTAAGTACAAAGCAGCCTATACTGGCCAATATTGATCCATTAATTGGAAAGCGGCCCATTGTAGTGAAAGGGCTGGGCAGTTATAGACAGACAGGAAGAGATGGAGGCTTAAGATCAGCCTGGACTCTAATTGGCAGGAAAGAGGTTTCTATGAAGTGGCGTAATGTGCTTTTTATTGGCTTGTAGGGGAGGGGGGGGGGAATTGCCATGCTTTTGGCATGTTTTTTGTTTTTGGTTAGAAATTACTACCAATGTGAGTAGTGAAAACTCAATAATGAATGCAGAAAGACATCATTATGATATTTGCTCTATGTGCACAGCTGTGTAAATTAAATTGAATCTTATAACATCCTTTAATACTGATCCGATTCAGTGCCAACAGAGGAGAGTTAATTGAAAAGTATGTCCAAGGACGAGTCCCTGGTCATAAAAGTACAGAAGGGGAACATCAATATAAAGACTTCCATCACCCCTTTTTGAGAAACTCAGAGGCTGTTATCATTTCATTGCCAAACGATTTCAAACATTTATTCTTCTCTTACTCATGGTCAGATTCTAGCCTTTGATATATTCTGTGGGTGTTTTCTTTTAATCTTGGCAAAGGCTGAGGTGGAATAGTGTGTTTAGGTAGAGATAAAGGTGTTGGGAAATGCATGGAAGGTCAAAGTACTGAGGTGGCCTGTCTGACCTTCACACACTGTTTTTTCATACTGAGCCACCGCAGAGCACGGATGACATTGAAATACTCTATTGACTGTGAGTCAAGCTGTGCATGTGAAAAAGCCTGGCACATGGAGACATTACTCACTAAACATGACATTTTACTGCTATCAATTCAGGACAGTGAGCTGTGCACTACATAGGGTAATTATTTGCATAACTATGATGAATACACCTACAAAAGTATGAAAGCTATTTTTCTTGAACCCATTTGTTTTCACCCTCCCTACCTCCACCCAACAGGGACTTTGAAATATCCCTGTGATAACTTAAACAACATATTAACACAGTATACGTTAGTTTTTTTCTACCTGAGAGTTCTCCACGCCGCACAGCGCGTCCATACGCCTGATTTCTTATACATTAGTTGTTTTCATTATTAGAAAGGTTGACAGGCACTTCTATAAAGGCCAGAATTAAAACTGGGATTTTTTTGTGACCTTTTAGATCAATTCACATGATTAAAAACCTTCATATAACGTGCTGTAATATAATTAACAAGAGAGAGAGATAGTACTTTCCAGTGCCAATGTGATTGATCCAGTCTGTAATGCACTGCTGCATACAGAGCTGAGGATTTAAGAGTGTTTATGCAGTATAGGCTTTGTACCAACATTCTATTACACTAATGCATTTTATCATACATGCCATACTGTTTTTTTGTGTGACTGTATACAGTATTTAGGACTACTGCATTAGGTGTTTAAGTGTAAACATGCACAAGCATGTACAGTATGAGTTTTTCTGTTGAAATATATATATATAAATATTTCAACATATATTTTTCATATATATTCATATATACTTCAACAGAAAAAACTCATACTGTACATGCTTGTGCATGTTTACACTTATAAAATAGAGTTCAAGTCTTTGAGATAGAGTATTTTGTGGTTATGAGTGTTTCAACTCGTGCATTCCATCCAGCAGGCTGCTTAGAATTCTACATAGCTATATACAAGCTATATACAAGGAATTCAAAGCATTGCAGCTAGCAAGATGTACATTTTTTTTTAATTTTGGCAAACCATTGCTCATTCAGTTAGTGAACAGTGACAGTCGGAGTTAACCTGTCGTAGGTTGTGGCTAAAGCAGGAACGTTAGATGGACAATGCTAAGCTAATCATGTTTGCTAACTTATCACGGTGCGTTTTTCAGGTGCTTCATAAATTGAGATGTGGTTGATCCATAAAATAACAAACTTTTTCTCATTACGAACAATAACAGAAGATGGAAATAATTGTTAAAAGCGTTTTAGCTATCTATGGTTGTTTGATTGCTAATGTTAGTTCAAAATGCCATTCAAGTGACATACTTTGTTTTGTTTGATTGCTAACTTGTAGCCTGCAGTGGACAAACTTTGTTAAATTTTTACTGTATTGACATTACAGAAGTCTCTCATTAGCATCTTGCTACTTGTCGCAAAGTGACCCATGCGTGACTCACAATCTGCACTTGACTCACATCGGGTAGTGACACTCACATCTCCAGTCAGAGTTAAGTCTCAAGTCTTTTGAGGACCAGTCTTGAATCAAGTCTGAAGTGTGTGTGTGTGCGCGACTTGAGCCCAAGTCCCAATCACTGGTTTAACACATACGAGCCCCAGCTCCTCACACTTTTTTCATTTTCTCTAGGAAAGACATAGTGTTGAGGTTTAGAGAGTCAGTGGTTTCTCACCGAAATGTTGTGAAAGGAACTGGCAAATTGCATTTTACGTATTTCTTGTACAAATAGTGACAAAATTTGGTAATGAGATGTTTAACTCACACGTTTTCTATGCTCGTCAAGACTCTTGTCCTAGCAGTTATTGATTAGGTCTGCCAGGTTTGATGTTCAGCTCTGCGGTTTACTCTCGAAAGGCTAATTACCCTGCTTTATGTGAGTAATGAAATGCTTAAACCTAAATAATGTAGCCAACATCCCCAGAATGTTTTTTGCCCCTAATCTGTCCTCTCCCTCATATTTTTCTGCATAATGAATTATACTGGATGTCACGGGGAGATCTTGTTTCAAAGCTCACACTCATTCCTGTCGAGCCCACTACATACTTTTTTCTCTTTCTCTCTTCTCCACAGACGGACAATTTCCCCACTGAGCCTAATTATATGGGTAGCAGACAACAGTTTGTTCAAAGGTAAGAGTTGGGATCTATAACAGTCACTACATCTCAGACCTTTGTTTTCTTTTCTCCAATAGTCCAACACAGTAGTACCGCAACAGTAACTAAGCTGAAAATTAATTATACACTGTCATAGCAGGGAGAGGAAGGCCATGCACATTTAATTAGGTTTAAAAGTGGTCACTAACAGTATTCTCTATAACACATCCAATCTAATGACACAGAAGATGCTCTGTTTTATTGTTTCATCTTTAGTTTCCTTTAGTGGACACCACTGATTGTACAGTATTTTTTCAGAAACATTACATCCTAAATCTTGTTATATTTTCGCTTGTTTTACTTAAGCATTCAAGATTGCTCATCAGTGTTTTATGCTCTCTTTCAACTTCCTACAAGGGTTACAAAAAAGCCTTGACAAATTCTAATCCAAACACTGTGTACTAACACTCTTTTCTTTTTTTTGTTTATGTGTCTAGTAGTTCAACATTCAAAGACCCAGAGCGAGCCAGCCTCAGAGACAGTGGCCATGGTGACAGTGACCAGGCTGACAGCGACCAGGATACCAACAAAGGCTCCTGCTGTGATATGTCTGCAAAAGAAGCCCTAAAGTTGAAGGCTACAGGCGTGAAACCACCGCCGTTGGAGCAAGGTAAGCCTTCATTGGCAAATTTGACTGCATTAGAAATGAAAGATGCCGCGCGAGCTAGACACACTTGAACCAACTGACAATCAATCTGGGATCTGGGTTATTTGTATTAACGATTGAGCTCCTGACTTGCCTGAACGCTCCCAATCTGAATTTATACTTTGCTACTTTACTCTTTCCTACTTTGTTCTCTGCACTTTTCTCATTTAATGTGTATGTATGTGTGTGTGTGTGTGTGTGTGTGTGTGTGTCTATGTCTATGTTCGTACTTGAGGGTGTGAGTGTGCATTCTATACACGTCCTCAGTTTATCAAAGCAGACAAGCCCATTATGTTTTTATAAGCCCAACTACTTCAGCCTCTCCATTTAGTCCCCCTTCCCTGAGCACCCATCTCTGAAACTTTGATAATGGAACATGGAAAATGACTTAGCAAGCGGCAGAAGATGTAGCTTCGTAGTGTGGTGATTAAATATGAATAATTGTTCTAAGCGCTGTGGGTCGGGCAGATTACACATGACATGTGTAGAACAATAACTCCCCAGATATGAGTTGTTGCTGCTGTCCCCATCTCAGCCACCTCACATGATAAGTGCAGGGTCAGGGGAGGCAAGAAAGCCAACATTATACATGAGGTATGGAAAGAAGTAATCGGACAGGAGGTTGTATGGTACACTTTCACTGCCGCTTCATCCACTCATGTACCTCAACGTAGGCCATTACCTGCTTGGCAAAAGAGAAATTCTCACAGAAATACAAATTCACAGAAGTCTTGACACCAAGAAGTATGCATCACACTGAGATGGATCCAGAAGTACAGTGTGGCATACTGAACATGGATTTTGTGTAATGGTGCTATTAATCCAGGGAACAGAAGGGCTGTTTTACTTTTTGCGGAAGGACAATGACAATTTGTGCACAAACACTCTGTGCTGCAATGTGCATGTCTGACTAGATAGCGTTTCCTCTCCCCCTTTCTATTGGTTTTTGTGGAGGAAAAAAAGCCACACACGTTGGCAAGAAAAATTGGCCAATTAAATAACTCCATATGTTTGTCATTTTGAAAATGTTCCTATTTAATTGTCCATGAGGGACTAAAAGTATCACATTTATACACACAAACTGAAACACATGACAACCGGAGCTGTGTGTTGGGCAGTAGTGAGTCAGTAACATCTGTCCCCATGCAACATTGTTGGTGGATGTGTGCTTCTACTGCAGTGTCAACCACAACCTGTCCATCCACCTTTCATGTTGTCTGTGTCTTTGATCAGTATGGTTTTGATGGGCTCGAACAAGAGACTGTCGCACCCATACACAGCTTGGTGGAGCTGGGAATTCAGGCTGCAGCCTGCTGTTTCTCACACTCTGCTGTATTTTCATCTCCGCTCCACGACTTTCGTTCCACTTCTCCACTTTTCCTTGTTCGGGGGAATCGATTGATGCGAGATTAGACAGTTAACTGGCTGAAGCTGGCTGTGTTTAGCCAATGACATGCAGGCTTAGCTTAGCTGTGGGGGAGGGCAGGGGCAGGAGACAAAAGCATGGTGCAAGAGCAATCATGAGTGAGGGGTGGTGAACCTTGGTCTGACAGTGTGCGACATCATCTTTATTAAGTTGCAAAGAAACCAGATGAATGTTTCAAAGCAGCAAATTATGCCTCATTTTGAGTGAATCTTTAAATGAGAAACAAATATTATGGTGTGATCTTCAGCCTTTCAAATTACATTTTCATCTGCTTTGAAAGGTCTGTTTGTCTGTTTTTATGTCCTCCTGCTGTTTAAGATAAATTGCAAGATGGTCACCTTGTGCCTGGTGAGCTCAAGACTAGTCCCATCTGCTACTTTGTCTTCAACAAAACACCTCATGTACAGGTAATTTATTATAGTAATTTCATGGCTAGTTAATGGGGCTTAGTAAAAGAGAAATAGAGAATCGGGGAAACTGAATTGTGAGCTATTAAAGGAAATATACTGTATTGCTCTGCTCTGCTTTCACATACCGACATTTGTGGTTTTAATAAAGCTCCCTGTGTGCACACTGTACACATGAATGCACACAGGTATGTCTGTTATCAAATCAGGGGGAAAAAGGAAATGGGAGCTTGTCATTGGTCACTGTCCCCGGGTTTGTTTTTTCTGCAGGCTTATTTCCTTCACATCTCAGCACTTAGCATCTACTTCATAGGTCTCTCTCTGTTCCCTCCATCCTTTCCTCCTTTATCCCATCCTAAGTCCTCTGTTGCTCTCTGAGCATAGCCCTCCCAATTACTCTCTGTAGCTCTCTCTGCTTGCTCTGCTTGCCTGCCAGAACTCTGCGGCCTCATTCACTGGCTCAGTATAACAGAACTACAAGTGCACAAAGCATGTAGTTCAAGTCCCAATCAATCCTCTAACCAGTTCTAGTTCTTAGCCCTTATGGTTACTAGCTTACAGTGTACACACAATTGTTCACCTTTCTCATTTTAGACTTTGCCATCCCTTTTTGGCCTTTTCCTTTCTTACTTATACTTATTTCCCCCTCAATTTCTCTACTTGTGCTTTCCTCTGGTAATTGGCATTGGTAGAACAAACATACAACTTCCCGTTTCTATGATTCTAATTCCTCTTCTTCTCTGATATTCAGTACTTTTTCCTTCCAAACAACATAATCTGGACATCTTTGCACAAGGGACCAGTCTCAAATTGATTAATTAGCCCTGCAAAATTGGTAGCAACGTATTAATTAAGCTTAAGCATATCAAATGCATTTTTTGCCAGTTTTAAACGGCAATTAATTGATGCTCCAATGCGCCTGCAGCAGACGTTGATATGGGCTTCTCTGGCTCCGGCGGTGTGGCTGGCAGCACATCGCTCGCCTCTGTGGAAATGACTACTATAGTCCCAATCATGAACAGACAGGCGGCAGTGGTGTAGGGAGATGTTTCCCGCTGATAGGGCTGTCTGGGAAAATTGAGAGAGGGGGATGATGGAGGAGGAGGAGGAGGAAGAGCGTGGAGGGACACTGTTTGACAGGGATACTGTTTGACTGAACCAGCTGACCTGTCCTAATTAGCTGTGATTGGAGTGTGATAAGCAAGCCGCCTGCCTTGTTTTAAAAGGGAGAGGTGAGTGGGAACGAGGAGTGAGGAGGTGGGAGGAGAATGTGATTCTACAAGCACAGTGCGGATACAGTGAAGACGGCATGAGATGTATGCCTATGGGAGCGCAGTAGAAGGCAATGAAATGGACTTTTCCCCTATATTTTTGGCAGGGTTGAAAGACAGCCCCAGCCCCACATCAACCCTCAGCTTCTGAATAGCTTAAACAAGGCAAGTGAAATGCTTTGTCATTTGCTCTCACACACGCAAACTCTTGGCACATAACCTCTACACCCAAACAGTAATGTACACGCACACAGAGACGTATATACTGTACACAAATAATAGATGATGTTGTATATTTAATTGTTTTTAATCAAATCCTATAGTTATATGAAACTTCTCTTAATTAATTAATGGCCTGAGGATGTGAGTGAGCAGCTTATACTCATGAACCCTACTATACACACGGGAGGGCGGGGGGGGCTACTGTACACGCCAGAAAAAGTCTGCAACATTATCTTAGCCTGTGGGGTTAACATCGAGCAGGAAAACAGGGTGCCATAAATGTAGAGACGGAGCCAGCTGACCCGAGGCCCAGAGAGCAGCGCCCAGCACAGCCCCAACTGGGGGCTATGCGAAGGAGAGGCGAGGATATTACTCCTCGTTTTCAAAAGGTATAGTGTTATGTTATGATATTCAATACAGGAAACCTGACGATGCACAACATTTTTATTTATTATTCACGTTTTCATTTGGCTTTTAAAGTGTCGTTAATGGCCACAAGTGAAAGATTTATTTCTGCTTTTGACCGACATATTTCGGCTTGTTTTTCCAGCCCCTCTGCTGTCATTAGACAGGGTCAGGGTGGTGGTCCAGCACGGGGGGACGGAGGACACACGCTCTCCTTCACAGCTGTTGCTTGGCTCTGACTCACTGAAAAAAAAACTCTGCTACCGTATGTTCTAATAAATATAAATACATACATACATACATACATACATAAACTTCAGCTGGAGTCCGATAATATGGCAACACTGATGACCGCATCAGTGATCTCTTTCTATTCCGTATTCTTCCTACTGCCTCATACCAGTTTTTAGGCTGCGAAATAGGTCACACGTTACTGCAAATTAAACTGAGATGTCAGGGTTTCAGTCTCCACCTCTGAAAAGTATCGCTACTTAGTCAGATTACGTCTGGCCATGATGTAAACATTAGGGGTGAGGCCTCAAAATGGAGAATATATCGGGGCGTTTCCAGTGGCTTAATTTATCAACGTACGACCATTCATACGCTCTGATTGGTGTGATGTAAACATTTCATGAATCCCACGTGAAGCCTGCTGTAAGAGGATTTCTGAGCTCATACCTGCGCTGGTTTCTATGTTAGGTTGATGAATGAGGGCCCTAGTCTCTATATGAATCTTTCAGTTAAAGCTAAGTTGTAAGTTTATATTTTTTTGTTAATCCTTCATTGGCATTTCTTTCTGCAGTATGTTGACATTTTAGCTATAAGTTATTGGTATACTTACTATCACACTTAATCCCACAAGAACGTGTCATATCAAACAATGGAAGTCCCGTTGACATGACAAATTCACAGTATATCTTACTCTAAGTTTTTTATATGAATATGCCTCTGGGAACAACCAACGCCCATGAGAGCCCAGTTATTCCTTTGGATAAAAGGATGCAGAATTTCACCACTATTATTAGTCTCATCATACAGAAGCCAAAACAATGAGCACATATCTTTAAATAGCAATTTCGAGTAATGTATTTTACATCATTGTTGGCATTGTGTCACTTCCAAGCAAGAGGAGGACTTGTCTTTAACTTTTTTTGTCTGTATAATAGTAAGAAAATGAAATATGTATATGTGGTTTTGTTGAATAGTAGGTTTTTGCTACAAGTCCACACTGAGACCAAACAAACTAAATATTCAGACTTTAATCTATCTTAAATATTCACCCATCTTCCCTTGTGGCACTCTTAATCTTAAGACTCTAGCATTACTGTACTTTTCCAAAGGGTTCTAAGTCCCCATAATCACAGTCTTATCTTTTTTCTTTTTATTCATAGCAATTCATTTTAAATCGTGAGTGAACCTTTGATTAAAAAAATGCAATTCAAAGATTAATTGACTGGTCAGAAGTCAGATCAGATGCCCTTTTCACACTTGCAGCCATGGCAACCTCTAGCCTTCTCACTTTGGCCTTCAATAAACCTTTATCTGACTGTTGGAAAAGGGCAATCTATTCAACATCCTTCACATTTCATAGACAGATAAATGCAGACACATTTTTATAGGGTGGGTAGAAGTGTATTACTCTTATAATTTAAATAATTCTAAATCTGTATTCAAAATGTATCACAATCAGCCTTTTATGAATTCAGTGTTTACCTGCATGATTTTTTTTTTTTTTTTTTACAAATTGCATTCATAGCACATTCCGCATCACCACACGGCTGTAAACATAGAGGCTCCAGTGAAGAGAAGGGAGGAGCATTGCAGCGCTTTAAAGTCTATGTTTAAAACTCACAGAAGAAAGTTGTAGCGTTTGTGATGCAGGTTGGCTTGTGAAATTAAATAGGAATCAAAGTCATTTAAAAATTAAATCATAAACAGGGTGAATCAAGATGGCAATTTTATACAGATTAATTGAGCAGGGCTACACTATATATTATTATAATGTATACCAAATAGAGTATTTTTGTTATGGCTGAGCAAGTGTACCTTTTTATAGGCAAAACTGAGAAAAGACAATTAAATTTATTAGTAGTCCATTAAAGATGTATTCATAGTTTAGTCACTTAGACAGTGTTTTAACATCTGTTAAAACAGTGATGGCTGTTGCAATTGTGACAATGATGGTTGATTAAAGTCCAATGGATTTGCTTACATCTGTTGTTTTAAAAAAGTGAGTTTCCTTTTATTGTACAGTTTATCATTGAAGTACAGCTTTTAGTTGAAGCATGAAAAAGACAAAGACAGGCAGAGAGAAAAAAGAGAGAAACACTCCGTTCAGTCGTAATTGAACCTCAAAAACAAATGAACAAAGTGACACAAAATCTGCCTGCTGAAAGACGGGCTGCTTGAAATGTCACTACAGATTTTCATTGAGCTTCAGATCCAAAGGGAACATGTGATGGAGACACGGCCAGAAATTGACTAACACTGAAACAGACTTTTAGACGTTTATTAGTAATACTTGAAAGTATCTTCATAAGAGTGACATGACACTGTCATGAACACATGACACTGTCATGACACATGGACCCTAATCCTAACCATATCTTGTCATGACAGAATTGAACGACACTTACTAAAAGAAGCGTCATGTCATAACCATTCATGACTTTTTAATAATGTTTATGACATGTTCATGACTGGGTCATGTCACTCTTGTGTAGATACCGTCCGGAAACATCCTCCATGCTAGAACTAAAAATCTAACTATATTCATCTTTTTTTGAGTAAAATTCCAATCTTTCTTTATCATTAATCAATTATTCTTTGAAATGTGTGTGTTATTATGATGTATCGTATTCATACATGCAAGGCTACGTTGACCTATCGCAAATAACTTTTAGATCCTTAGTACATGTATATGTCATTGTTGATACAAACAAACATAACATAATAATTTCTCATTGATGTATATTCTCCATTAATAACTACAGCCAGTAACAAGATTTTAAAAGTTGAAAGCTGGGGCTTTTGTATATATTATCTAACGCCCCCTATTAGCAAGTTAGTGGGATAAACTAGCGTTTCCCCTAGGGAGTACTCTCCAGTGCAGAGAGGACATTGTTAATGTCCGATTCCTCACACGATGTTGAAGTAATTGTTCTGCAGGTTAATGCAGAAACATCTGCCGAGAAAGAGGCTTCATTTGAGAGCATTGTAATTAGTTGGTCACAAACATTACTCCAAACAGGTAGCATATGGAGAAGCCGGAGTTTCATGTGATGCTATCACATCTGCCTGTTTAAACATGATTAATTAAGGCCATCAGAGTGTGTTTACAACCGTTGTTCCAGTGGAGACATGTACGTGCATCATTCCACTGAACTCGCTCACGGCAGCATGTCAGGACTTAATGTGTTGCAGAGGTCCTCTTTGCCACTCTCATCATTATTAAAAATGAATTTGAGGGCGCCCGGATACCTCAGCTGGTAGAGTGGGCGCCCATATATAGAGGTTTACTCCCCGAAGCAGCAGGCGTGGGTTCGACTCCGACTTGGGGCCATTTGCTGCATGTCACTGTCCCTCTCTCTCCCCTTTCATGTCTTCAGCTGTCCTGTCAAATAAAGGCCTAAAAATGCCCCAAAGAATAGTCTTAAAAACAAAGAAGCTATTTGTTGGCTTCTTTTTACATAGTGTCTATTGTGCTTTAATATCAAACCTTAAAGAATTTATATGAAGTCTGTAGCATAACTTTGGGCAGTAGATTAGAAAAACAAACATCTAACAAACAGCCGCCAGATGCTCATGTTTCTTCTTAGGGTTTGTGTGGGCCATTGGACGGAGCGGATTTGTCTCTGAGCCTTTCATCTTTTCCTGCTCCTCGTCTTCTCAGCTCTCCGTGGCCTGTCCCTGGCTGAGCTGATAGCCTGATTCATGGCAACATCACCTGCTACTTTCCTGGTGTGGAAAATGAGAACCATCAGCACTCTGGACCTCTCCAGGATGCATCACTCAAAGTCAAATACGATTTGTGAGTGTGTGTGCCCACACACACACACACACACACACACACACACACTAACACACACACACACACACACACACAGACACACACACACAGACACACAAACACACACGTGCCAGCCTGTGTGTTCACCCCATTCTTAGCGGATATCGCGGTATCGCACAGCAGTGAAGCGATTTGCAGCTAAGCTAGTGGAATCCTGTGGAAAGCCTAAAATCTTGTGGGGTGAAGGGAGGGGAAATATCACAGTCTTAGGATTGCTTCTCTCTCATTATTGAAGATTTATAGGGATTAGTCTATTTTATTTAATACATGAAGTTTTATTAAATTCCATTGTTATGATTGTGGCTCATGAAGGGTACTGTCCATTCTTGTGTCCTTTCTCCTGTGCTTAGTGTGTGTGATATTGGGCCGGGCTGGCTGTGGGGTGGGATTTCCGCCTCTAAACCTCAGCCTGCCTGCATGGCGGCTCACCCCCTGATCCTCATTCAGCCAGTGAAGCCCATCTCAAGCACTGTGGCACCAAAGCGTTGGAGAGGATTGATGAATATCTCAGACTCTTACCACTTGGGCCATGAATCTCTGGCATTATCCCTTCACCCTGGTAGCCCCAGTGAATAATTATGGCATGTTTATAGCAGCAACGGGTACGAAATATGTCTTATTTCACTCTGGGTATCATTACAACCTCTCATCATACCATGATTGGACTTCTCATCTTAAAAAGAAAAACAACCGTGTTAGATCTCGTTGAGAGTATGTTAATTTCCCGCACATTCCTATGCGTACGTCTGACCAGTCCTCACTCCTCACACTGCTCTGTAATGAGAACATTACAGGGTATTAATCCAACTGTGAGTTCACTCATGTTAGACATTGAAAAAACACACAGCCGTTAAATGCTATGGGAATGTTGTTCAAGGCCCATTAATAAAAATGTAGGCGCACACAGTATGAGGATTAGTCCAGAGACTAGGAGATTAAAAGGTAATCACTCTTCAAACATATTGTTAAAGTTTCATCCACTGTTGGGTCCAGTAAACCCTCAGTGAAATTTATATTATTCCTTGTCTTTTGATGTGTGTTTTTTGTCAGTCTCTAGAAAACAGATTGTACATGTGCAGCATTACACACATTGTCATGCTGAGCTGAAGATCAAGCAGCTGATGCTTTTTGTCATTGTTCTTGTCAGAAGCCTCACCTGCAGATGCATTTGAATGTGTTTGCTTTAATGCCTCATTTGTGTGTAATTGAACTCAGTAAGTGAGGCTGGGCAGTTTGAGTTTGCATTTTTCATGTTTACAGTTTATACATGCACACAGACTTGCTTGCTGTCAACACACTAGTAACCTGCATTATCGATTAAGTTGACTGCAGAAAAAAGATACCCTGCCGAACTTGCTCTACCACAAACATGTACAATATGTTCCCCAAAGCAACAGCAAGAGAGCAAAATCCAGTGTATTTATCAGCCCTATCATCACAACAGACGTTTCTGCTCCCAGTTGTTCTCTTTGTAATCACATGAACAACAACCTTGTAGATGTGGCGTCTGTGCTATAAATGAATTTAATTAACAGTGTGTGGCTGAGCCCCATGGCAGTGCAGCCTACTTTTTTTTTCTTTTTTGTTTTTCCAGCCATGAACCTCTCCATGAAAAGCTTAGTTAAATTTGTGATTACAGCGGACACAATTAGGCCGTTATCATAACTTTTGATGCTAAGATATTCTAATAGAAGCTCTGGCACTGGATTCACAGTGTGGAGTTTTTTAGTTTATGGTGAGCTTTTACTGAAAACAACAAACTCAGAATCAATGCTGTGCAACATTGTGGTTGTGTTTTCATGTCGGTCACATACACAGAATAACTGACACACTGTATATAACTCATGTGCACGATCCAAGACCGATTGGATGGGCTTTGAACAGGCTGCTGCTGTACATCTGCACTCTCCGTGTGTACTCCAAGTAAATCCTGGTGGTTTTGTGCTGGGAAGTGACCAACATTCTACGGGTTAAGTAAAGAAGCACTTATACTAGAAGTTAGTCTGTTTTCACAACACAGCACCACTCTAAAAGTTTGTGTGACAGAGCAGCAGAAGAGCTGTTCCAGTGTGTGCTCTCAGTGGGTGAAACATGTTGTCCAGCACAGCAGTAGGGAGGACACTACGGAGTAGATTATATATGATACAGAGCATCGTCACTTCCTGGACCAGAGCCACTCCACGGCCATCTGTCCTCTGTCCATGGACAGCCGGGCGTGTGTGTGTTAGCGTGTGTGTGCATGCGTCTGTGTGTGTGTGTGTGCGCGCGTGTAATTCTAGACGTTTACCACATTTGCACATATGCTTTTATAGCCTCTTTCACTTCCTACCTATCATTTTTCAGTCATATACAGTACATTATCATTCCTAACTCTTTCACCACTCATTTACGTGCCTTGACAATGTCATTGGTACCAGTTTTGATGTTTGTTTAAGCAATCTTTGAAGTAAAAATACCAAAACAATTCCTGCTGATGAGTTGCAACATTTTAATTAGAATACATTTGTTGTTTAATTGGTATTTTTCCTTTTTTTGCAATATTTTATTGGCAAAAGATTAGCTGATTGTTGGTGAATAAAAAATGAGCTTTCTGTCAGTATTGTCAAATCAGTGAGGCCATCTGTAGTTTTTGTCTCTTGAGTTGGATCTTTTTCAGACCACTAGACATTATTATGCCAAGAGTTATAAATTAAATGAAACAGTAGAAAGCCTAAACCATGCAGTGGTTGGTTGTAACTAAGTACATTTACTCAAGTGGTGTACTTAAGTACAAATTAAAGCTACTTGTACTTGAGTCTTTTCTTTTCATGCCACTTTCTGCTTCTACTCCACTACATTAATCTAACAGCTTAGTTACTAGTTACTTTACTTTACAAGAATTCTGCACACAATACGCATGTAGTTTATGAAATACAATGTTCAGCTGAAATTATTAAACACAGAACTGTTTTGATGGTTTCCAGTTTCTAAAATGTATATGTCTAAAGTATTTTTACATTTATTAGTTTAAAAGGGGCGCTATGCAGTTTATGCCATTTTTTTTGCTTTTTGCTTGCAGGTTTCTGTATAGAGCTCTCCCTACAGCTTCGGAATAGAAATTTGGCTCATCCCCCCATCTCTCTCCCCCCTTTCATGTCTATCCACTGTCACTTTAATAAAGTGAAACTTCTGTCTGACTCCTTGCTCGGCCATTCTGCCGTGTCCTCTCTCTGTTCCTCCGACAATGCTTTCCTAGCTTTCTGCTTCTTTTTTGTGGGCTCTGCCATGACGATAGTTTGAAAACTCTGAGTTGCTAGCCGGTTCCTGAATGGGCGCATGTGTGCAGTGCCGTGAAGCTATAGACATACTTTACTTAAGTACCATTTTCAATGCAGGACTTTTACTTATTAGAGAGTATTTTTACCGTCTGGTACTAGTACTGTTAGTTGAGTAAAGGATCTGAATTCTTCCACTACTGATAGCATACATTTTTAGAGTTTAGTGTGTATGTTTTCGGGGGTTGAAGTAACGATTAAAGCTCGGAGATGTAATTCTTTACAGTTGTTTTACATGTTCTTGTTTGCAGTCAGAAACTGTAGAAGTGGTAATGGTGTTTTTCATGGTGTTCTCCATGTCTTTACTGGCTGGGGTGTATTTTTTTGGTTTTTATGGGCTGACGGTTATTTCATGTTTCTCTCTCACTTATCTAGATTATAATATGATATCAAACCCCTTCAACATCAGACTATATTATCAAGAGACAGATGAGAGAATTTCTCTTTCTAACGGTGATGTATTACATGTGACAAATTCACACCTGTAGGCAGTTCTCACAATTAAAGGACTTGGTTATCTAATCAGCTGGTAACAATATTGTGGGAGGTGAAATCCCGGATGGCACAAATCTTTTATTCACACAACTTTGTCTGCTCTCACCAAACACATTTCACTTGCAATTTTGTGTGTGTGTGTGTGTGTGTGTGTGTGTGTGTGTGTGTGTGTGTGTGTGTGTGCGTGCGTGTGTGTGTGTGTGGTCTAAATGCTACTGCCATCTTTTACCGTTTACCGGAATACCAGAACACTTACTTTCAATTAGAAAACTGATTGGCGCACTTTTCACAATTTGTGTACCATTCTCTACCTTCTGCGCTCAGTACAAGTGGAAAATTTGCTACTGACAATGTATAATTTACGAATGTAGATCCAATGGAAACATGGAATCTGTAAGCGTGCAGTTATTTGGATCACTCAATGCTGTGGTTTGACAATGTTTTGCCCAGTAATGCTACAGTGGATGCAGCAACATTATTAATTGAAAAATTCCAGGTGGTAGATTGTTTGAAATTGGGGGATTTGTTCAGCTTTGATTATGTTAAAATAGAAGGCCTGTTAAAAGTTTCCCTAAACACTGAATTCAGCACAACTTCCACTGAATCGTAAGATACAAGCAAAGGGCCACTTTGTCCCGCCTGTTTCCTTTGCTGATGTGAGTGAATATTTGTGGTGCCCTGGGGCATTGTTTCCCCATGTTACACTGCATCAAGAACCAGAGAGATAAATGGGCCTGGCCTGTCCAAGGCATCAGGACTTCTTCTCTGCTCAACCATAACTAGTAATGTCCTTTCATCCACCGCCTGCAGTGCTATAGATAATGGAGAATTTGAAGAAGAGGGAATAAAACACTGAGAGGAGATGTGGTTTATGCGATTGCAGTAGACAGGGGGATCACAATTGTGAGAAAAGAAGACAAATTTGATATCCGAAATGGTATAAAGAGCAATAATAGTAGGGCTTACACATGAATTAAATACATAAACTCAAATAAGTGGATTCTAAGAATAAGTCAACTGGGTGGTTAACTTCATCCACACTTGTGTGTGTGTGTGTCTCGCTTTTGTGGTGTCCCGATTCCTCCTACGTAAAAGTCAGCCATGGTGAAAGTTACTTTATTTTTGAGTTTTGAACATGCAGTTGCTGATCAAATATATAACGATTTACTTCATCAAAACAAATACTGCTTGTGTGTTTTGAGTGCCATGAGCTGCTTTGTCTCTGGCTCACCCATCGCTCAATCTTTTCCACACTAGGTGTTCATTTTTTCTAGGAAGTTTAACACCTTAGATATGATTACTATTTTGCTTTTAACAACAAAAGAAAAGGAAGGAGCCTGTATGAGGCTGAGGCGGTAATGCAGTACATTGACAGTAATAATACTTTGTTTACGTTTCTGAATGTGCATTTGTTAAGCACAATTCAATTAAAATTTGAATTTAAGTAAAACAGCACATTGAAGTTCCTCTATTCATATGAATGACATTAGCATTATAAATCATGTATTAGTATTAGTTAAAATAAGACAAATGTGAAAAATTGGGTTGGGGTTGATTTAAGGCGTGCTTGCCTAAATATTCTGCCTGTGTCCCTAAAATGTTCAGTTATGGGCTATGGTGCTTCTAGTAAAAAAGATTTTTGGAGCCCTGGGGCCACAATAGAGGAAGGAAGTTGGCAACCAGTTGACAAGTGATAAGATAATGAGAAGAAAGAGCTCATCATAGATGGATGGACGGATGAAGAGAGGCAGGACAGCTGGCAGGCTCCATGGTGCCCGGCTTCCTGCACCTATTAAGCCACCAGTTTAAAATGCAAAAGAAAAACCTGTCAACATGAACACATACCCTAGTTGGACATGCTTGAACCCAGTCACATGTTCACACACTCACCACAGTGTAGACAAGTATGTCCCCATCATCAGACCTCTGCAGCTGTAATGAATATGCATTAAAGCATTTTCACCCCCTTAATAGCGCTTTGTGGTATCTGTGTGGATTGCAATTAAAGCTAGCTGTATGAATTCATCAAATACTTCTGTTATACATGTGGCATGTATCATAGCTTTCTCACAGTGACAGAGCGAGAGAGAGAATGTGTGTGTCTTGGGGAGTATGCAAGGATGGCGACTGGGAGTGTTTTTCTCAGATAACCTCAGTTTGTTACTTTTTGATCCTGCTAAATTAAGATAAGGGGCTTGGTTAATTAAACTGTCACATGGCAATACCTTGAGGAATTGCGAGGCCAACACAGCTTTAATTGGGCGGCTGCTATTGTCCCTGCTCTACCTCCCTTCCTCGGGAAGCAGCCCCATAGAAACGGGAAAATACTATTGTGGCTACTATCAAAGGATGGAAGAGGTGAAGGAATGTTGAGCTAGAATATTTAAATGAAGAAGGGTGTGGCAAAGACAGTGTGATTTGATCTAAATGTGTAAAAAGCTATGGGCCCGCTCAACCTAAATATAATTTAATTCACTAAATACATCATATACCGAACACGTGATGCTTACAATGGCTCAATGACAGGCTGATAACCAGGTTAGACTTATGATAAGAAGCTTTAATTGGTGCTTCAGTAGGCATGAATAAGACTTTTGTGTACATTGCAGTAATCTCTGCGGTGCATTAGTTGCAAGGCAGGTCTCAAAAGCCCAACGGACAATGTTGGCAAGCTTAAAATGCATCTGTAATTACCAGCAGCCAATTAACAATCTGACCTCAACATCCCACCTCAAACCACAACAAAGATCTATAATGGAGATTTAGACTTGCAGCGTAAACAACTAAGTATGATGGCTCTTCAGACAGAGCTTATGGGAGTTTGCTCCTCCTCTTTTGGTTTACTCACACACACTTCATTGAAATTCAGACCACAATGTGGTAGATGGTTGGATGTTTTGTGCATGTAACAAGTTCTGAAGAGAGCAACACTCAACCTATATACTGTATTTTACTCATTCCAGTTAGCACCAGATTAACACGTGTTTGCATTTTTTATTGTTTGACTTAGTTGTAGCAAGGAGAAATACTCAATTAAAGCATCCTAGAGGGTAGCAGTACATAGTTTTAACTGAATCTCATTACTCTTTAGATGAAACGCAGCATACACATTTTTTCTAAGGCACCACACATTGCCTCATATTTATTGAAATGTCTGCAGCTGTATCTGATATATGTTTAGAAAATAAGCATTTCTGAGATTAATATGGAATCTTGGAAAACGTTGACTATGTTTACATGCAAATAATATTCAGTTTTTTGGCCTTATTCCGAAAAGATGATAATCCGACTAAGTTGTTTACATGGCTAAAGAAAGTTAAAATCCAATAATATTCTTATTTACATGTAAAATAAAAAAAAATTCAAAGTTCACCAGCTGCGCAGACATGTTTGCCTCTTTCATTTCTACCATCAGCTTCTTGAAAAGGTCGTCATAGCAATGTGTGCGCATATCCAAAAACCTGTTGATATCTGAGTCTTTGATAATGTTTAAAGGTAGTTTAAAGGTGTTTTTCCTTATTATCGGGTCTGCAGCCCTGCAAACTGTTGGCTGGTTGGTTTGTGTACCAAAACCCTAGCAACGCACAGAGCTGACCCTAAACCGTAAACAGGCAGGAGACCTAGAACTCGACCCAGATTAAGACGCACATTCCGAATGCTCTGTATGCATGTCCAGAGACTGCTTTTAAAACCCTAATAATACCAGAATTTCCCACCTTTGAATCGGAAAATGCTATATTTGGAAAAATGTCTTTTTTCAAAATATCCAACCGGAATATGCTGTTTACATGACCTCTATCAAATTTGGAATATTTTCATATTCAGAGTAACTGTGAAATATTGGTGTACATGTAAACTTACTCAGTGTGAAGGTCTGGAAAGTATCCTCGACAGTATAATGCCCTTTCTAGGGCGATATTTTGAAAACAGTTGTCCATCTGTCCCTGAAGGTGATCAAAATCTGCCTTGATTAACAAGTTGAAAATCTGGTTGATGGTCCCCTGTACTGCCTCTCATCCCCTCCCAAGTGGGGATAAAAGAGGATGAAGTTTTGAGCCTAGGGATAATCTAGTTCCCTAGATTGTGATAATGCTGCTCAGGATGATCATGTGGATGAGAGCTGGTTCGGGTGTGCACATGGCTGTGGATCTGTGCTTGCGCACACTTATGTGCCTGTGTGCTTGTGCTCAAAAAAGAAGAATCAGACAATAGCAGAGAGTGAGACTGATGGAGAACACGCACTCTTGCTGTTGCTGTATCCAGGCAACCACATCAGATTTTAAGACCTATCGAACAACAGGTGATTACCACCATCTTCCTTTTTCAGCTTTGAGCTACCACATTATGACCACTTCTACTCAAATAGGAATTTAAAAAAAACACCAATTTCAAGTGACATTAAAACCAGACACGTCCTACAGTATACAGAAGATTATTTCATTTGCACACCTTGTTCTCTAGAAAACACATTTGCAATGTGAATTGTAGTCCAAACATTTAAATGTAGTGAATTTCTCTTAAATAATTGCGATTTAGCTAGGTTTGTGTCCTCTGCAATTTTTTCTGTTCTTTTCAACTCACAGTTTGTGTAATGACAGTGAGCTTAAGCTCTGCTTAATCTCATTTGAGTTTTAAGTTCCCTGTTGTTTTGCATGGTCTCTTCCCACCCTGATCTGTGTCTGGTGTTGGTGTCCAGCTGTTCCATCGGCACGACAAGTGGTTCAGGAAACTCCCTCATTGTTCACTGACCAATCGCAAACACACCAGAATGCTGTCAATGAGCATTTTCCACCCAGTGGTTTGCATTTGCCTGCACCTGTGGTTTTAGCCCAGAGGGCAGGGGATGCAGGAGGGGGGTGGCAGAATGGGGAGAGTCTGGTCATTGGGGTGGAAAGGCAGCCAGGGTTGGGATTAGGTAGTCTTTCTTTCTGTCAAGATTAAACGAAATAGATTAAATGTGAGTTTTTCCCCATTTTGTCGTGTTTTCCTCAAAATGCATCCGAGGACAGCTGAGCCGTACCACCGGAATTTGCATTTTTGTAATTTGCATGAACTCATTGGAGCTTGGAGGCAACTTACGGTTGTGTGTGCACAAATGCATGGATCTGTGTCTGTGTGTGTTTGTGTGTGTGTGTGTGTGTGTGTTAATGGGCATGTGCTTTGTAATTTGACAAGCAAAATAAAGAACTTGTCCAAACCATCTAATAGACATGATGGCATTCATGGAAGTTTTGCACTCAAACCAACTAGCAGCAGTTTACTGGACTGGTAAGGAGTTACACCAACTCCCTTTACCGACTTACAACATGTTGTATCACATTGTCATGCTGCAGTAGAGAGGTCTACTGTGGAGAGTTACTAGAATAGATATACTCTGCGCTGCAGTGCTTTGCTAGCCTGGGTTGTGAATCTTATCAGGCAGGGTTGTGCGTGTGGATTTTGTGTGTGTGTGTGTGGGTGTGTACACGTGTTTGCGTGTGTGCCTGCATGTGTGCCCAGGCCCCTCTGGAGTCCAATAATCCCAAATCTAACAGACTTACTGCAGAGGCATCCTGTGATGTGTGCTGAATGCGTCTCTGGAATATTGGATGTTGCTTCCATAATATTCACTTCCCCTGTCTCTCATCAGTAATACATTGTATTGTTCCCCCAACTCGTCCCCCCTCCATGATGCCAGGATTGACGACTAGGACAGGTGGCTAACGTGTGATGAGTTTGTTTACAATTCAGGTGTGTTTTCACCACTTCTCTGATCTGTAATTTTACATCTCTGAGCTCTTTTAATCCTATTCTTATTTTGTGTAAGCCCTCTAATCTTTGACCCTAATCTTAACCCCCCCCCACAACATAGAATGAGGCAACAACATGGATTGAGGAGAGTTGTTTTTCTCACCTTCAAATTCCAAGCATATATCTGTCAAATAGAGCTGGGGTCCTCTAGCCTTTGGGTTTCCTTTTTCACGAGCCAAGTCTGAGAGGTATTTATTGCTAAATATTTCTATTTGTTTGTGTTTTATTGCAGCGGCCTGGACTTGAACCCTGCCTATTGTATAGCCTTGTGCTCATAACCTAACAGTCTCAGGAGTGAAACAGATGGAGAGGCAAAGAAAGTAGAAATTAGATAGTGAGATGAAAATCACATTTCTATTTGAAATGATTATCCCCCCTGAAGGGTAGACTAATAGACCGTTATTGCCTTTCCTTCAGTTTCTTTTAATCTAATCATACTTATAAACAGACGAGTGAGAGTGTTAGTGTGTGTGCATGTTTATCCATACAGAGACGCAAGCAACCAGTGTCTAGACTGCAAACACCAATTTGGCTGGGGCACGGTGGAACATCAATGCTAAAGCAATGTTGCTGAAACACTAGGCATGTTCCTCAGTCTTGCATGGAGAGGAGATTGTAGTGACAGACAGACGGCGATAGGAGGAGGAGGTGGTGTAGCAGAAATAGAGGAGAGGTTGGCAGGGCTCACTGTGGCTAATACATCCAAAGTGTGTCAGTTAGCTCTCTAAATGTGTTAGGCCCCGGGGCTGAGAAAGCCAACACCATCGACTCAACCTACCTCTTTCCACCTTTCCACTTAGCCTCTGTTCAACACCCGCCAATATCCTTAAGGGAGCTACACTGCTGTTCATTGGCACAATTGATCAAATGCCTACATGCTAAAGTGTACAGTTTTCTTGTTGCATGTATTAGTCTGATACGTGCATGTGCCTGAGGATTATTTAGATTGGTGTGCTGCATGACAGGTATGACAGTTGGTGTGTCTTCACACTTCTTCCCGTCTCTTGGCTGATGTAGCACCCAGGGAGTCAGTCCTAGGGCGATCCCGTTTTATTAGAGTCTGTGATGATACGATTGATTGAAAGTTTGATACTTCACACAGTATCGTTGTCATATACCGTACAAAGAAAAAGTTCAGTGATTTGACCTTACTGTATACTTTTTCCGTAGAGATGATGCTGTACATTATTATTAGCCAAACAGTTGTTCCAGTAGTGACATTCCCAATTTTTTGCAAAATGGAATACAAATAGTCCTTATTTCTATGTGATTTACACACAAATAATGGTGAAAATATTCTATGCGTTCCAGTAAGTGGAAGAACTTTTTAGGCTGTTTGAAACCATCTGTCAGGTGTAACATCAGTTTGTGCGTAAGCTCAAAGCATTTTTACATAGTTATATATACAGTCAGTATGCAACACTTCCTCGGTGTCACAGCTGTTCTTCTGAGAAATGTTGGAGGTTCTGGTAGTGGTATAGTACTTATCCCAATCTTCCAAATTGAATCTGAAAGATAATTTCAAATAGAGCTGAGCGATTTGAAGAAAATCAAATATCACAATATTTTTGGGATAAAACACCTTGATATCAATACTGTAGGGTTGACTATTTCTGCTTTCACAAAATAATTTCACGATGAGATTTTTGACAAATAATCATCAGTAATGTGGATATAATGACTGAGTGGTTAAAGGCAAATACTAAAAAAGCTAGGATAGTCTGGTAAATTCAGAAAATTACGTACAATATTACAACATAATGATGTCCAAAATCTAAGACAATATCTAATCTTGTGTCACGATGTTGATATCATTTTGATATATTGCCCGGCTCTAATTACAAATCACCTGCATGTTGAGCAATCTGTTTGCACTTATGTTAAAACCACGATTTCCAATATTTTACCTTGTTGATTTCTGAAGCATTTTACTCAACTCTAAGTCAGCCACCGCGATGACTAATTCATTCTTCTATGTTTTGGCCCCATCTTGGTTTGCATTAGGCTCAATTGTCAAGCCTCTTGGCATATTTCACCTACCTACCCAGTTTTTATTGAGTTTGTCATGATTCAGCCACTAAGAAGAAGCTATTGCTAGTGGCAGCAAGCTGTCAAATATGCATATAGCTTACAGAATTTTCCTTTTTCTGCTTTTTTGCGTGATTTTGATGAATTTATGTATGTCTTAAAGCTTAGCTTCATTCTACATAAACAAACGCTAAAAATTGGTCAAGGTCATTTAATACCACAGAACTTCAATGCAATGGTAAGAACAATGCTGCTCCATACTGTTTGTGTTGTATCACCGTAATGGTTCTGTTGAGACAGAGCATCAGAAGCACTTTCCCTAATCCCACTAAACCGGTACACATGGGAATGATTGCTTGCACAAAGCCATGACACCCTGAGTTGTTCAAATCCCTTTTGTTCAAAAGAGAGCGACAAACAGAGAGGCAGACACACAGAGAGAGACAATAAAAGGAAGTGATTTGATTCAGCAAATGTGACAGGATTGTACTGTGTGGATGTATAGATCGTTTTGTTATTGTATGGATCATCGGAATGAAGCCTCCATAATGAAGGATGTGTTTATCCTTGTTTTAGGCCAGTTTTAAGGACAGGGCCATGGCGTCTTATTTTAGGCACTAAATCTAAAGTGGTGGAAATAGCATCAGTGAAGCAGTATAGTTAGAATGTAAAAAAAAACTGTTGGAGTAAAAGACATCAAAAGACAACTCTCTGTGCATTAGCAACAAAAGGTTTCCCTTCATTCTTCCCTTAATAGGGTGTTTTAAACCTGTTTTCTCCCTGGATGGAAACAGGATTTTTGTAATGAGCTGGTGAGTCATAGATTCTGTCTCTCTCTCTCTCTCTCTCTCTCTCTCTCTCTCTCTCTCTCTCTCTCTCTCTCTCTCTCTCTCTCTCTCTCTCTCTCTCTCTCTCTCTCTCTCTCTCCTACACTCACTGTCTCTCTAAATGGGCCAAGGCAACTTTCCTTGCTGCCTACTGGGGCAAGGAAGTAGATTAAGGCTATTAACATACAGAAAGATGCTGATCAGCCTTTCTGGTCTCATGTCTGGTCCATACTCTCTCCTCATTCGCTACAGTTGTAGGACCCATCAAATATCATGTGTTTGTATTTTTAGGTTTGCGTGTGTGTGTGGTGAAGGTAGTGTTTTTTGACTGAAACAGCTCATTTGATTCCAGCAAATATGCCAAATACAATCTGAGGGTGTCATGCAGCGACTAAAGCAGCAAAAAAAAGAGTGCACTCTCATTCACATCTGCAAACAGTAAGTAGTAGTGAGTCCAAAGAAAACATGGTGCAGGCATGCTGTGTCTGTTTATGTTGCTTATGAGTGAACATGCGGCGATGCACACACAATAAAGATAAGACACACACATGCATGCTATATTTAGATGACAAACTGTCATAAACCCAAGCTAAAGAGGGAAGAAATAAACAAAAGAGATGAAAAAAAGCAAGGCGGTCCAGAAGCATCCCCTGTCACGGTGCATTCCCCCATGTCCTAATTACACAGGCTTAGAGGAAACGGAGGATTAGCCACTGATTCACCACACTGCTCGCCTCATCTTCTAATAAGTCCCCTTCTTGTCTTATTGCCACCCTTTGTGCCACCCTTCATGGATCTCTCCAGGTGAAGGTAGCAATATGCTATTGACCTGTCACTGTCTGCGTGTCTTTGTTCCATCTTGCTAACCACCACCTAATCCCATTTTAAAAGTAGGCTCTGTAGCGTGCTTATTTTGTTAGCTGTTGTCATTATTTTATGTTCAATAATTTGGACACTGTTTTCATTATTAATACATAGGATCACATTCTTTTGTGCATGCTTTGTTTTGCATGTAGTGCACGTGTTGGCAATGTGTGCCTGTCTATTATAGGGTAAATACATGATTTTTATTTTGTATACAGGATAGCTTTAGCTAAATGTACAACCTGGAGTCTGTCTATTCATTGGTGAATACACTGAGTGAGTTTTGTTTACAGCATTTGTATCATGTAGAGACGAGCTGGGAATACCAGTTAGAACTGCTGATACTGGGCTTTCACAAATCTCACTCACTAAGGTCCAAAACACGTTGGGATAAAATCTTTTAACATGTAAATAGACTATATTATAGTATTTTTTTTTTTTTTTTTGCTGTAGTTGTGTACATAAATAGTAAAACAAGCTTTTCTATAACCTTCAACATATATATATATATATATATATATATATATATATATATATATATGCACAGAATCACAATTGTGAGCGATTATCTATAAAGATTTGCACATTTTATATAGGCGCTTGTTCCATACTTCTTCCATTTTGGGTCCCTACCGGTTTTTTAAACACCCAAATGAATCTGGATTTAACATGCAAGTTTAGTTCAGCTTTTGATTTTTTTATGGCAAAATCTAGTATATGTTATATAGATATGGTAAAATTGTAATAGCTGACAGTTATGTGTCAGTCATACATTATTTGCATATATTAAAGTATATCACTGTATTGCTAAACAATTTTTTATGAGAGAAAGAGGGGTTAAAGAGCAAGCTGTAGCCAGAGGAAATGTGAATTATACAAGGTCTGAAGTCGCAGGTTGGAAAGATGCTCAGGTTTTTTTGATTGGCTCATTCAAGAATCTTTTCTTGACTGACCTTGCAATATCTGAGGGCTTCTGACTGCTGTGAACAGTGAATGCTCAGAGTTGTATGTGCACAACAACAACAAAAAAAACTGTTATATTTCTGTCCAGCAGTGAAAGCAGCTATATGAAGAACAGTTACAACTTTGAACAGTGAATAACCTGCTCTAGCGCAGCGGTGGGAACCTTCTGAAGAGTGTTGTCACACATCACAGATGTGGTTACATATAAACATCACTTTGCCTGTTGTCATTGCTTTTTTGGCCTTGAATTAATTCCCGTGGCCGTTCATCACTGTTGAACCTGTTTGTTGAGGTTGCTAGTTTTGTTTCTGAAGTGTCTGAAGTGTGATTGTCAACAGATAAAAGAGAATACCATTCCTATGTAGTGGGAACGTGTGATGCAAGGCTACTTATGTTGTGATGGATTTTTATATAAATCCATGTATCGTTAAATGAACTTCATTACACAACTATCAATTTGCCCTTCATTTGCCCTCACATTGACTCAAAGTGGGCAACGTGTACATTATGTTTTGCCCTGTTAAGACACAAACAGGAAAACACACACACACACACACACACACACACACACACACACACACACTCACACACACACCTACACACATCCGGCAGCCTTTATATAACCAAGTAGGTCACTTGCAAACTAATTTGTATTTATAAGGACCTCATCCTGCATTTTAGAGCCCTCATTGCTGCTTTGTGTTAAAAGAAAAGTGCTGTTCAAGAACACCATCATGGCTGTCCAGATGTCCATCATCTCTACAACCCACAGACCTTTCTTGTCACCCACAGCACACAGCCCTGCTTGCTCATCATTGATTGGGCTTTGTGTGTTTGTTTGAATATGAGCTTATGCTCCTCCTCCTCCTGCTCTTGTGGTTTTATCCCTCTCTCTCCTATGCATAAATACTCTCTCCTCAGGGTGTTCTTTGAAGAACTTAGCCAGGCATTAGCTGATGGAGGGGCCTGCAGTTTGTGAAGTAACGCCTGAAGAGAGGACGTGTTTGATCCTGAGATACATGTCCTTGATTCAGTCTCGGCATTGCCAGCCACCAGGCACCCCCCACCGCTGCTGCCAAGCGTTTCCTGCCATGCATCGGTATTCTCTTGCCTCCCACTGTGATAAAAGCTATTACACTGGAGAGAAGTATCCTTCTCATTGTGCTAAGCCACCCACTGCATAAAACAATCCAGACTTATTCCCTCAACACACAGCCATAGTTGAATCAATAATTGGACGCCAAACAACAATTTATCATATAATGTAAAAAGTGTTTTAATTTGGATACAGCTACTATTTTGATACATTTTAATGGCTGTGTGCTGTGACGCCAATTTACCATTTTATATCACATCATGTGCGCTATGTAGTGTTGCTAATACATTTTAAGTAGGCCAGTATAAAATGCAGGTCCCACAGCAAACTATGTTGCTTACACCACAACAGCATTTTCATTGAGAAACTATTGTATTGCAACCTCTTAAAATAAAGTTTACAATACCGACTTGCAACTGTAGAGAAGAACCTGCTTTCCCAGCACTGCTCTGCTTTGGAATCATAACAATATCAGATTCAGTAATACACTTGAGTAATGTTCTCGTTTTCACCACAGAAATACTATGTAAGGAGAAAGGAATATAAAACAACCTGCTCTATATCCAAAGTGATGAAAAATATAACTTTTTGATTCCTTTGGGTCTGTGTCATTGTAAAACCAAATTTACAGCAGAATAAATAACAAAGCAGACTTTCATAATAAAACAGCAGTTCTTTTATAATGTCATTTCCACACATTCAAAAACTGGAAACCGTAAGCTCTACCTCAACAGTGAACACCATATTCATTGAAAGCTTTTTTTGTACATAGCCCCAGGACAAATCTGCCCTCCTGCCCACTGCTTAAACTGTTTTTTTTTATAAACCAAAATCAGAAATTTCAGACATACACCACACATCTTTTCACCAAGACCCAACGCTTGTTTGGTAGACTTGGGGTCTAAGAAGTCATAAGATATTTACTCAACATTAGGCTCAGTCAGAGAGGAGACTCTCTCATCTGTGCAGTTCAAATATTTAGTCATCATGATTGGCTGAGAATGTGGGGAGAGGGGGTTGCATGGATCAGCTGGGCTAGATAACAGTAGGGCGAGGAGATTAAAAACACCATAACACTCTGAATGCACACACAAACACACACTGTGAGCTCCCTCAGGTGAACAGGTGCAGTCATGGTCTGTCACAGATGCTCTGCGCAATTCGTCAGCTGCCTTTCCTCCTGTCCACTGTGGGTGGGTTGGGGGATATTCACCACATACAATCTCAACACACAAGTACACACACACACACACACACACACACACACACACACACACACACACACACACACACACACACACACACACACACACATTATCTTGGAGATCGTTCTCCATTCGCATAGGCTACTTTAGGAACTCATAGAGCTGTCTAATGACAAGCCAGGTGTGCATGATATTAAAATGACTTACCACTCCTGTGATGGATGCTAAATTCTTATGTGTTTGCAGCTTTTTACTTTCTTGCACCTTCTTTTTGAACTTAATGAATACTCTATCACACTACGTTTGTGTGTTCAGCCCGCTGCTGCTGCTGCTGCTTTGCTAGCAATAGCCTATGTTTGTACAGCTCGGTCTTGTTTCCTCTCTCCCTCCCACCACAGGATCTGCGGTGTGTGACAGAGGGACATTAATCACAGGGCTGGGTAATAAAGCGAGAAGGGATGGGCATGTAGGGCCAGGGGGGCAGGCGTCTGGAGGGAGAAAAGGATGTTTAGGGAAATCACACCATGCTTTATGACACACACTGATACACAGGCACATTTTTACACTCACAGGTTTAGGTGCACATCGTTCACGCAACATACTGAAAGCTTCCCCCCTGAGAGTTTAAAAAATGTAATCGAGGTGAGGCAAAATTCCAACCTCGGATTTCTGGAATGGTGACCAGAGAGCCTTGTGCCTTCTTGCCCACCTGTGTGTTACTTTATGTGGCCTGTGGCCCTCATTAATTGAGTGTTAATTTAGTAAAATACTTTTTCTGGAAGGGAAACAGAGGGGCATTTTTCTTTTTAGAAATTGGAAAGAAATGAGAGGCATTTTACGGCTCTGTAGAAGAAGCCCCTTCACAGTTGCTGTGATGCTGAAACGGCAGACGGAGCTTTCACAATACTGATAACTCTCATGATATGAGACGGTGATTAAAAAGTGTCTGTTTATTGAGGATTTTTATATCATGATTACTAGCTAAATGACAGCAGAACACACACTTTAAAAATAAAGTCCACTGGGTGTAACTCTATTATGTTTGTTTTTGTCCTTCACTATTTATTCCACACCCCGTTGGGTTATTGGAGTTTTTTAATATCAACCTCATTCCATCTTGACATTTTACAGTGAACACTGGGTTGTGAATCATGTCAAGTGGAGTTGTGATAGCGGATAGCCTATCCTCTTTACAGTTGATGCGCAGCTCGCCTCAAACAAGCCCAGTAGCTCGACTGCAGCACTGTTAGATGACGTAGTATTTAGAGTTACAATGGTGGAGATTAGTTTGAAAGACTGAAAATTGTGGAAGGAGACTTTATTGCGTGAGTAACACATGCCAATGACCAAGGAATTTTTTTGTCGAGTTAGGAGTGAAAATGTGTTGCACATTCCCTGTCATGCTTACAGACACATATACTGTAGGTACAGGGCATATGCAATTTCAATGCACGATAGATGTAGTTCTCGGTTTTGCCTTTGCCTTCTACTGTTTTGAAAACATTGAGCAGCCATTACCTGCTTTCCAATGGATTTCTTAATTCTTAATAATTTATTCTACAAGAACTGCCTCTAAAAATGTCCCTCTCCCATAAAAGAGATACATGTGACGCTAGATTTTTGCATTTTAAATAATGCATCTCATTGGTTCAAAAAGTAATTAACAAATCCTTAACTCATCTTTTTTTAGCCGTCACTGGCCTATCTCACCTCGGGTGTTGTTACGGCAGCATGTGATGTTGAACACCGGGAACCTGCATCCTTTTTTCTTTTTTTAAGGTTTCTGATTTAAGGGTCTTACTGAAATCGTTAAGGTTTCTTTGACACTGTGTGTCCTTGCTATTGCGCACAGATTTTTTTTAAAGTGCCCGTCCACAAAAAATCATTTTTACTACTGCATTTTTTGAAACATGTTAGGTCCATATGTGTTTGTGTTATGTTGTGAATGTGAAAATAAACTGCTACCCCCTTTTACAAAAGCAGAACCTCCAATTACAAAAGCTGGTCAGTCTGACGTCATGTTGCTTGAGCTCATTACTATTCATGAGCTTGCCCATTTGAGCTCGGTAAAGGATGCTGATAGCGAGGCTCTTATTGGATAGCTGTTAGCCAATCAGAGTCAATTTTGTTGAATTTGAAGGAGAACTGGCACAAATCCAGCCGAGTCTTCCTGCTTGCTTTCTATACCATGCTAGAATGGCTTGAAACAAGGTAACTAAGTTGTTTCTCCACAAACAAATGTTGCAGAATCAATGGTAGAACTTTAGACAATACCACAATGTAATGAAATAAGTGGGGCAGGTTCACCTTAAAAGCAGCTTAGCTACTTTTATATCTGTTTCATGTGCTCTTGGCAGTAAAGATAACTGGCAAGTACATAGCTGTCCTTGCTATTTTGCCCTGAAGCAAGGCAATTAACCCTGCCAGAGGTAGTGAGATAGCTCTGGCTTCTCACTGTTAACAAAAGCAGCCACAAGTACAAAAGAGTGTGTGGAGTTAATTAAACTTTTTTTGTTGGCAAAAGAGGTGTAATAAATATCTGATTTCAATCATGGATTCAGGTCAGCTGTCTACAATAGGGCTGCAAAGATACAAACATCAACAGTGTCGACTTCCTGACCGGGCAATTCGATCTTCAATGACACTTTCTTGTAAATGGTGCTGAAGCTTGCCTCTTCTCTTCTCTCTGATGTCTAAGATGTTTTGGTCACGCTTTCTACTGAGTAATATAAAATTCTCTCTGCATATCATTCTCTTCGTCCCCTTTCATTTTCATTTGTTCCAATTTAGTTCAGGGCTAATGTGGTTAGAATAGGTACTGTCCTTTTCAAGCCTTGTTTGTAAGATGAGATTCAAGCACACATTTTCCTTTAGCCCTACAATATCAATGGCCAGGACTGCAAACATGATAACAGAGTGAACACGAAAGATAAAAATACTGCTGTAAACACAGATTGATATCCAGAGATGTATGCTATCTTGAGGTTTTAGATTTTACAACATACACCTACAAATAATTTTAACTGAAAAATGAAAGCAATGATACTTGTCAAAAAAAGGAAAAATGACCCTATGATAAATTGAGGACGTCTACTAACAGGATATCAAGGTAAAACATAACAGTGAGTCTCTAGTGATGAAGAAATAGTAAAGCGTATTTGGCGATAGGTGATATGGTAATATGACTAGTTTTCTTAATGATTTATTGCATATTCAAAAATAATGAATAAAGCTTCTTATTAGTGTGCTTCATCATGGTACCATATCAAATCATTGACCGAGTGGTGAATCAAATAGTGATAAATGATTGCATGTTTAAGTGTAGCTATCAGTGTAATTTATCTTGGACAAGAGCAGAGAGGGACGCTGGAGAGAGAGAGAGCGAGTAAGCACGCCTCTGATAGCCAAATCATCACAGGCAAATGTGTGTTTGTTGCCCATCCCAGAGAGCTGGTGAAGCCATGGTGAAGAGAGAGGGAGGGGGGGGGAGGCAGATGAATGTCACCCTTGCTCTCATCTGTCATATTGTAAAGCGTAGATATGAGGAGAACGCCTCAAGGTTGAACATGCAGCTGAGACATAAATAATCTATCAGAGGTTTCCTCCAACTAAATAGAGGGAAATATGTCTGCATGGATTATTTATGCTTTAATATGCACACGGTGAACAGAGAATCACCTCTAAGAGCATGAAGACATTTTAGGGGCTAAGTTAATTGTCTGTGTCTGGAATGCATGCAAAGGGCGGTGAGTGGAAGCCAGTTGCTATCCAGTGGTTGAGCTCGGTTACATGTTGGGTCTATATTTTGTGGCTTGGTGATGGATTACAATAATTGTGTGTTCTGGTTGGGCAGTGTATTCAGGTTTGTGTAATTCATGTTCAAGCTTTCGTCCAAATCATCGATCTTTGTGTTTTGACATGTTGTTTGTGTTTTCTCACTCAAATCTTGAAGCACTCTACCGTAAACGCAGGCACACGCAGGCAAATGCTTCTTAGTGTTTGCAGAGAAATTCATTCACCCCCACACCATTTAAATGTAGTCCATCTCAAAGTGGCCTGGCCTCGGCTTTCCAGCTCACCTTCTTTCCTCTTCAGATGACTGCCTCGACATGGGAAATGTCAGGCTCTCTTTGCCAAGCGCTGTTTGGCTTCTTCAAACATTTGTGAAGTGTTAAGCTCATCTCTACAGCTTAGGAGGGCAGTCTCTCAGGAATCTAGGCTGCTGACCCGCATCACAGCAAAGACAGCCTAGCCAAGTGCACTCACATCCACTCTGTCCACTCATTTGCATCAATGAAAGATTGTATTAGGCCCCATCTTGTGGTCTTTACAGCAGCACTCTCACCATACTGTAAAGGACCATGCATCACATAATGGAATTGATGGTGTGGTTTTCCAGCTCTTAGCAATAATGTTGTTGTCTTCTCACATTTAGTTGGCAATAGTTTTCACCTACTGACTTTGTTTTTAGACTTTAAACCACCAACAGGCATGTTACTGGAGGACAAATTACATTGATTTAAAATGTGGTTTTGGTCCCACGCTGAACGAGGACAAAGATTCATCATGAGGAATCAAGGTTTAAACCATTAACATGCAGCAGGGGAGTTGAAAGGTGAAACAAGCTGTTTGCTGCTCATTATTAAAGCACACAATTGCTTAGTCTATAACTATGTTTTTGCTAAAATATTGTTGTCTGCGACTTGTGCAAGTGAAAATTTCCTTGGGCTATACAAACATCAACAATGCTGAAATTAAGCTCCTATGAATAGATTTGCCTAATTCCTCTTAACAAAGAAAAGCTGCCTCAGTTTTGTTGCAGTTTGTTTTGTTCCGAAAAGTGAATTTTAGCAAAATAGTGTTTCATTGCTATAAGAAATTGGAAGTGTGCTGTTTGTCTGCCACGTTTGGCTCTACAAACAGGCAGAGATGCATTTCATATCTCAAAACCAATATGCAAATTGGCCTGAGCTGCTGCATTTGTTTGGAAGCCTGTGCAAGCAACCTTTGGATTTTACTGGAGAGCAGTATTAAATGCTGTTGTTTTATTGCGTTTCTGTGTTTGTCTAGCCTGTACCTTGTTGAGTTTACTCTATTTTAACTAGTGGAATGATTGGAGGGGGTTTGTAAAGGCGGAATACTAAAATGTCTCAAGTAGCATGTGCAAATTGTCTGTTTTCACATGCTAAGGCGTGCCAAACTAGCCTGGCTCTGCCCTCCTACGTACTTCTGCTCAATTTTCATTTTCCTTCAGTCCTCCGTCTGGGTTTGAGGTATATTTACGTGTGTTCTCCCGACACATTTTTACCGGTCCAATCAGCAAACAGAGGGAGTGGCTGAGAATGATGATGTTGAGGTTTGGTAACCTTTGGCAAGTTCTGTTATGGCGACGGAAAAAGATGCGCTGCCGAATGTCCAGAACTTAAATCCCGATCAAGGGTTAGGGTCTTTGCTGAGTTTTGTTGGTGGCCATGATGTTGTGGCCCTCCTCCCCCACGGGGATCAGGAAAAGTTAGATTTACCAGCTCGCTCCATTAGTGGTGAAGGAGTTAAGCTAAGGTTAACACTAGCGATGCTAAGCCGATAGTTGTTGTCGTCTCCCCTCTTGTTAGCGTGGTCATACCAGGCAGAACGTAGGGGGGCGGAGCCAGGCTACCTGGGTGACTCTGTGCAGAACTGAGTACCCGCCTTCAAGGAAGTTAACGCTTGTCATCGTAGAGTGGCCACTCTCTGTACAAATGAAATGTTCGAGAGCCTGGTAGGACCAGGCTAGTGCCAAACATGACACACAATCAGTGTTTTAATATCTTTCCTATCTTGTTATCATTCACTGACCACTAACTGATTACTGCACACTGGCTGATGTGTGGATGGCAAACAAGAAATTAGTTGTACCAATTTCATTCATATAGTTCCAACTGTTAGGCTCCCATCTTCTTGTCTTCTTTTGGTTTCATCCCATCCGGCCAATGGAAATATTCAATTTATGGAACAACAGATGCTTCTTTTTTCACTTCACGCCCATGAGGAGAAAAAATAGACTCCTCGCTTTATTTTATTATTATTTTTTTAACCGAGTTCTGGATCTGTTTGACACAGGCATGAACACTCCAATAATCAGCCAGAGTGTGTGCATCCCTCTGAATAGAGATGAAAGACAGATACACATGCACACACTAATACACACATGCGCGCACATACATCAACATCAAGAATCAGTACACAAATAAACAGGCACAAACACACAGGGAGAAAGCACAAGCCATTTGGCACAGCCTCCCTGTCTAGGGAGGGCTTCAAAGCCCACTGACATGAATTTATGATAACGGCACTATGCCTTTGCCAAACCTCAACTGTTGTTGTTTTTCTCTCGCTTTCTCCCCAACCCTTCTGTATGCTCTGCCATCCCCTTGATCAGAGCTTTGGAAAATGTTAGCAGGTGTCCCCCAGTCTCTTGGAAAAGAGTGTTTGTGTGTGTGTATGTGTGTTTGGAATGGGACAGCTGTAGCTGGCTCATCCTTTTTTACATAATTTCATTAGGTTCAGCTCTAGTTTTCTTAACTTTGGGCTCCAGCTCTTTGTACAGTTTAGTTTTATAATGGTACTATGATTCTATACCCCCATGCTGTGTGGCTTTCCTTTGATGGTCCTATGATTCTTTTACCCTCACGCTGTGTGGCTTTCCTTTATTCTGTGCATACTACTGACATAATTATCACTTTCTTCTCCATCCATCCCCTTCCTTTTTTTCTATCTGCAGATGAGGATTGTGTGAATTGTACAGAGGAGTGCAGAGTACTGGGTCATTCTGACCGCTGCTGGATGCCCCAGTTCCCCGCTGGAGGAAACCAGGCAGAAGGTGTTGACTACCGCAACAATATGTTTGTGCCAGCAGGGATGGAGACTGTGCCAGATACAGAGACCTACGAGACTGTAAACCCCAATGGCAAGAAGACGTTCTGTACCTTTGGAAAAGAGAGGCGTGACCACACCATCCTAGTAGCCAATGTCAAGCCCTACTTAAAAGCAAAACGTGCCCTCAGTCCACTGCTCCAAGAGGTACCTTCAGCCTCTGGCAGTCCTACCAAGGGCTGCTCAACCATGTCTCCCTGCTCTTCAGTCAAAAGCCCCGCTGACGGAGCTGAAGGCAAACCTCCTCCGGCCACCTGCTCCGGCCACTACGGGCCTCCTGATGGCCAGTACCTGTCACCAACCAAACAAACCAGAGACCAGGGGGTCTACCCACCTTTGCCTCCCTCAGACCCCGTGGCTAAGGTGCTCGCAGAGGCCCGTTCCAGGATCAGCCAAGAGGCAACTGGCGAAATGGAGTGTATTCTGGAGCAGGTGGAGCCAGACGCAAACCGTGACAGAATGGACGCTGACCAGGTGGTGAGAGATATCGACAAACTATTGCAGGACTGCAGAGGAAGTGAGGCCACTGGCACACTCAGGAAGTGACACTCAGGAAGTGACACAAATGACTGCAACAAAAAGAAGATAAAAGGTGGAGAGAGGAATATAATTGTATTCCAAAAACTCTCATGCCAAAACTGTCACCAAAACAAATCAAAAAGGTTAAATGGCTCTTATAATGGGAGCTTTTTTCACTGTATTTGTTGTTGAAAATGCCGACACTGGACAGACAATGGGAACATTTATTATGTCAGTCATTTGGCACCGGTTTAGGTGCAAGGATCCCTACCAACGAAAAAGGAACTGGGTAACAAACATCTGAATTCTTCTGAATTTATAAACTCTTTTTGTTTTGGATTCTTAAGCAAATTGCAAAAGGCTTATGCCTCTGGCACCTCGCAAGCTATTATCTAAGTGCCCACCAGCTCATAAGTGTGTTGTTCATGGTCTCTCGTGAAATCCCACATATCTAAGTGTGTGTAGGTGGATTTCTGTTATGTGTGATGGCCATAGGAACTGAATGAAAAAGGACTATTTATGGTCAGACATGACAATCGATGTGGAAACAGTGAAACAAATTTGAATCTGTTTGGGACAGTGAGAGACCGAAATACACAAAATAACCGTATCTTTCTTGACTTTAATATAGGTGTTTAACGTGTGATGGATCCTGTATCTGAACATGATTGGTTAATCAGGTGTGTGTTTTCAGGGGTTGGTTATGGACTTGGGGAAGGAGGGGCTTAATTGCCACGCTGAAAGATAATTATTAACAGTGTAACCATGTTTCACCTGTCATTTGTAGCTACATGTGTAAGCTGTGTCTGTCTCATGCCTCTATTTAAACATTCATGTTGCTAACTGGTGTAGTTGCTTGCACCAATTTTACACACATTTGCACTACACTTTGCAAATACACCTGCTGACACACTAACATGCACTGATGCCCCTACACGTACACAAACACACACGTGCACACTAATGCTTACACACAAATGGCCATCCGTGTAATCGTCTTATACATGAACATCATCAGCTTTCAGTCCCTTGTGTATAGTGAATTATCATGTGTGTGACTATGCCTTAAGGCAATCACAAGTTGTATAAAAAGGGACATTTTTCCTTAACTGTGAAAAGATGATATCTATATCATTATATAGATGACTATGTAAGAATCCATGTATAGTGTCCAAATATTAGCAAAATATTTATACATTTTATAAGAAAAAACAAAATGAGGAATCTCAGCAAAAAGTGTCCTTGAGTTAAGGTCAAGTGCGGGGTATTAACTCAAAGAACTGCAAAGGACACTGCCATTGTTTCGAAGACAAATATCCAAAAATACAAATAAACAAGAAAATGTCCCTTCACATTATCACTATACATAATATCATTATATGTGTAAATGTATTCAATTTAGATGTGTTTACATCAAACTGACATATTTTTATTGATTTTACTGCAATTTCTGTGCATTTGAGCCAAATTGTTATGTGTACAAAAGCTATATTGTGTATTTTATTAAATTAATATATAGTTGTGTTGCAATATACATGGGCTTATATTGTATTTGGCAAAGTTGCCTTAGTAGCTGTCGAACTCTGTGAGTTTGCTTTAGTTTGGGTTTTTGTTGATGTTTTTCTTTTTTCCTCTGTTCTGCGTCTTTGCAGGCTGGCTTCAGTGCTTTTGAGATGTCGCCTCTTTTTACCCAAAGGTCCATCTGGATCAAATACAATAACTGTTGAAAGCTTAATGAGCCAGCTGATCTAGAATACAAATCAAACCAACAACAAAGAGCAACAACCACAAGATTACAGTTTGAATATTTTTACTGAGCAGATTTTTACAGGGCAGCTATTTTCTTTAACAATAACTAGTATGCGTATCTTGTGTTCATTATGTTTTTACTTTCTTTCCAAAACAGAAACCTGCCATATGGAAAATGGAGTGGTTTCGTTGGTGATCATAAAACTGCCTTACTGTCTCTGCAGAGAGCTTGTTGTATCTGTGGAGCTTGTGACTGCTTATAAAGCCCTGGTCCAACAGAATGTGCATTTTCTATTAAGGACCAACAGAGGTTCTTTTTCAGCAGTCCGTGTTTATGTGTGTACTCCTTCTCGATACATGTTAGAATTCTCATACTTTGCAGAGAAACTTGACATCTAAAATTCTGTCTGACGTTACTTTGGATTTGATGTCTTAGCTGTTTAGGTACATGGTTTATATAACCAAGTCTATTCACATTCAGGCTTTCTTAAAAAAAAATGATACAGACATTTATTTTTGAAAATTTTGGCACATTTCGGCCACTCTCTGAAATAAGGGAGGTGCTTTTTCTAATATACTCTGACAGTAAAATAAGCAGATCAGTAGGCTATTAGACTAAATGTGTTTTGGAAAATATGACCTCAATCACCACATCTATGTAAGATGCAGCCATGAGAGGGAACAGTGACTTGCATTCATTTGGCTCCTGGTGTGTTTACTTTCAAGCGTTGAGTTGGAATTTTGACAACAGATATAACACATTTTATCCTGCAGACATGGAACATCTGAGTATTTTGGTATTTCTGTTCTTGTTTCTTTTTTTTTTTAATCAAGAAACATGTATGGACATCCGCTTGTCATTCTGCCATTTGCTGTATCTTTTGCCTACTTGCCATCTTTTTATATTTCACTATTCATTTGCTTACTTTTCTCCTCTTCAGCTGTTTGCTTTCTCGCCTCTAAGGAGCAAAGCAACTGTTAGCTTTTCTCCTCTCTTTCTTCTGTAAAATATTTGGTTTCGGTTTACCCTTGCTCTTTTACTGGGAGACGGCAGAGGCTGTATTTTTAGAGAGGGCTTGAAAGATTTAAGGGAGGAGGAAAATACTGATATTATTTTTAAATGAGATTTTATTCATTATCTCTCTCAAATACCTAGGTAAATCAAGGAAGCCTGACATTCACATCATGCAAACAGTCCAAATGTGCTGTTCAAAGTGCACACTGCAGCTATGATCCTGACAAAAATGCTGATACACATGTGCGCACGCACACACCCAGACACAGATACACACACGATTGCCCAGGCACTTAAGCAGAACACTGCTTTTCTAAATGCATAACCCCTTAATGTTATTGTGAGGGCTGAAAGAGAGGGCAAACGCTACATAGACAAATGTGACACTTCCACACTTGTCTTTGTGGCTTAATTTCTTTTTATCTCATTAATGCTATTTCAAGCCTTTTCTACTGTGTCGATATGCATGTGCTTGATTCACTTTCATGCCCCTCATTGTTTGACAAAACCATTCCTTTCTTCTTATTTAACATATGTTACCTGTGTTCTAAAGATTCAGTTCCAACTCACACAAAAACTACACTGCTGTGGTCTCTTTTTATTTGTGTATTCATTAAAACAACTTGCAGAGGTCACCCCAGGATTCTGTCTTTTGCTCGGTCTGGCTGCCACAAACAGTCACTGTCACACTTCAGGCACATTACAAATGCTGTTCCCTTAAATGGTGTTCCCCTGGCCTGGCCACTGTCTGGACACTCACAAACCATAGGCAGGAATATAGCTGTGTGCAGTGGGTGGAAGGTATTCTTTAAAGCCATGGCCCCTCTCTCAGGCTATATGCTGTTTTAGTAGAACAGAGGCTGCTGCTGAGGTCAACACATACAGTAATTGGAGACTAAGCATAATGCAAAGCCTCTCATTATTGTTTGATTACACACCATTGGCATCATATACTGTTGGCAGTGCATTACTCCAATCTAGGTATTGAGTGGGTTATTTTTGCCCACAAGAGTCTTGCTTTTAGGAAGTGAATAAAACAGGGCCTTGTTGAATGTGGTTAACCACCTCTGGTCCCTGAGTGACACTGATGCAAGTGCGTACAGACTCAGACAGCCACTGGTTCACACACTCACACACACACATAGAGACAACATGCCATTTTGGTTAGTTAAAACAAGCACCCAATGTTTGTCAGTGCAGTCCCCTCACCCCTAAGCCCACACCGATAGCATAGGGCTCCATGCTACAATGGGCAACTGATGAAAAGACCAGAGACATTCATTTGTATGGATTATTTCAACTGCTATTGTCTAAAGGCTGTGTTCATTGTGATCTATCTGAAAAAAAGATGAAAAGATCAAATAAATAAAACAATTACTAATAATGTTTGCTCTTGTCCTTGTATGAGTCGATAAAGGAATGGCTAGTCATAATTTCTCTTCTCCCAAGAGATAACCTTGAGCACTCGATTTTTGTTTTTTGTTCTCTCAAAATCTCAGTTTTGCCTTGTCAAATAGGATTGCACTGTTTATTTTCAGAGTGCCAGCTTTCTTTGGATTAGATAAAAATTGGCTTTTTCAATTAGAGTTCTTTGTTTTTAAATGCATGCACCTCGTACCCAAGCAAACACACACACACACAAACACACTAACAAATTGTTGCTTTGGCAAAGGATTATTCATTCATTACAAGTTCACATTTTTGCCACACAAAAGATTACTTTTAGTTTTTTTTTTTTTTATTGCTCAGAGGCAAATACATTGCTGCCTGAAATTATGTGTAATAATTCTACTCAGTCTCTGACTCTACCCTTTAGCTAGATTTACATTCAGAAGCCAATTTGAAGTCTCTTCATCGGCCTGCGGTTAGGGAGATAAACTGTACTGTATGCTTCCCATTTACTCAGTGAAATCTGGTTTGCCTAATTCAGATTGAATGAGTTACATGATAAGAGTGGAACACATACACTGACATATGTGGTCTCCTTTGTGGTGTTTAGTTCCCCAATAAGAATGGTGAACAAACCTTTTTGTGCTGACTGGTGCTTAAAGTATTAGAGCTTTGGAATGGGTTTTTAATGTCCTTTTTCCTTGTTTTCCAAAACAAAATGACAGACCATGGAAGCTAATGATACACCATTACATTTGTCTCAGGAAACGTCCATCATCACTGTTTAATTGTAGTAAGTACATATGGTTTTATGCTCTTGTGATTCCATGCATCAATTGGCATACTGCTGTCTAAGGATTTAAGTTATTCAAGTTAGATTTAAGTTAGTCATTTTCTGCAGTCCTACTAAATGCTCATTCAGGACTATAACATCCTAATTACACAAATACTTTCCACAACCTGCCAGTTAATATTTTGTAACGCTTGTGAAGAGATTCAACACTTGGATTTTCCGAATCAACTGGGATGGTAATAAATAAATAATTAAACTAATTTAAATACATCAAGATCAATTGTTTGTGGAATTATTCATTATTTGTACAGCAATCGATCAAATTCATTTTCATTTTGACCACATAGGGAATACTTTACTCCGTACTAGATTTGCAGGCCATTGGTATGCACCAAGGCTATTTTCTGTTTGTATCTAACTAGTCGCCTCAAGGCAGATATTAATTAAAAAGATAGCAGAGGTACTCCTTTCAAAACACCATTTCTAGGACTGCTTCATGCTGCGCTGTCTCATTTGGCCAAGTGGTAAGAGTTTCCATTAAACCCACAGCGTACCTTTTAAAAAATAACAGCCCGTCCTTTTGTGTGTGTCAATCACCTTTGATCATAGTCTCTCAGAACTTTACAGATCACACAACTTTGAAACTGTTACAAAGTGTGAAATATGGTATGATTGACTGTCATAATGATACATAATGGAACCAAACCCGACCTAAAACACAATCTGAACATAATAAAAGAATATGACAATATGGATACAATAGTCCACCATTCAATTAGTTGTTTAGTCATAGGAAAATTAAATTAGAGATTTCAGAGTAACAATACATAGTAAAATTATATTTCTGCATTTAAATCAAGGTCCTTGATTCATATGGGGGCTAATGGGATTTAATCAAGTACCGTTCCGTATTGAGCTGGCTTGAAGGGCAAATGGAGAGAATGTCCTTTTAACACAAAGAGAAGGTATTCATTATATTCTAGTTAAAGGACAAGGGGTCTCCTTTCATTTGGGGCAGTGTTCGAGAAGGTGGGCAAAATGAAAAACTTGCGTGAGTGTGAGTGAGAGAGAGAGAGAGAGAGAGAGAGAAAGGGAGTCTGCGTGCGGCTATGGTTGCATAAAATAGACGTGAGAGACACCAAGGTTGGAAATGTGGATGTTTCTATTGGTTCACAACCGGAACAGTCACGTCAAGTCAGTCACATGACAACTTTGATTTGGAAACCGCCCGTCTGTGCATGGACCCTTTCCTTCTTGGATGTGATTTATCCGGAGCTCTGTACGGCATGCATTCATGGAGCGCCAGGAAGGACTCTGGACACTTGGCTGAGCATTGCTGAAGATTTGAGGTATGGGCTCAAAAAAAAAGAAAGATGTGACTCCACCCAACATAATAGACTGCCAGTTACCTTTCACATTCAAACCCTTCTGCAGTCATCTCGAACAGAAGCAGTGTGTTAAGGGTTCAAGTGTTTCCTACCGGAAGCAGAATAGAAATCAGCAAAATAATGGCTTGAGACAGCTTGTGTGAAGGAGCCAGCTTACATCAGTGAGGGAATATGCTAGATGAAAAGGTCAATAAGCAACACGGAAAACTTAATATGAAGTAGACATGAATTCCATCACATGGATTAGTGCCACTGGCAAAGTGCAGGAGTGACTGGCACTGCTGAATCAATTCATAAATATCAAATGTCTGGTGTGTAAGACACTCAAGAGCTAAGAGGACCGTTTGCCAAAGGCCACCTGTACTTTTTAACCATTGTATTCACCTATTCCCTCATATTCCCTGTTACTGGTCAATATTTTACGTTCAGTGTTTCTAGTAAAATCGGATTCTGTATCTGAGTTTCTTTCCATTGTAAAGCTGCGTTTACTTCCTCAGATGTTCCAGGGAAATATTTATATATTTTATTTCTTTTTTTCTACAGGCATTAGCGGGTTTGTTACTGAATACAGTTCCCTATTATAAATGCTTGGAAATGTCTTTTTTATATTTATATCTGTTCATATAAACAAATGTTAATTGAAAGCAAGAAAAGAAAATGAGAATTTCTATTTGTTTCCCAAACATAATTCACGATCAGTTATTTAACTAATCATTAGTTAGGTAATCATTAGGATTTTATTGTTAGACTTTGATAACTTTCCACAAAGGCCATCGCAGAGAGGATGTGTTGGATGAAAGAGAAGACAGATATCTAAATGGCTGTACGATAATGACAGGATGTGATTTAGACAGAATGTCAAGAGGGAAGAGGAAGGTCAATATTACAGTAACCAAATATGACCTTGGGGACAAACGTCTTACTATTGAAGCTGTTCTCCTTTGGCAGAGCTGCAGCATTGATCCATCGCTCTAATATCAATTAGTTATGCCATCATTAACTGAGCTATACCACAATTTAATTTTGGCAATGTTCTTCGGGATATATCCTGAGCTACCTATTTTGTCTACTCTATAGTTAAACACTATGCAAAAAGGAAAGCTTGAAGTTTGATCTTTAAATGGCATGTTTTAAAACAGAGTTAGGAAACTTTGCATGACATAACCTCCTTTTCAAAAGTATCATTATCCGGACATCAATGGAATCCAATAAACAGGATTCCACTCATATGAGTAGGCTTATGCAATGCATGTAGAAATGTGAACGCACACGCATGCACGCACGCACGCACACACACACACACACACTGTACAGACATGCACCCCCACACTTACCAATTCCTTTGCTGCATGATAAAGCTCATGATATGAAAAATAAATTAGAGGGCAGATAATTGAATTTACCTTAATAGCTTGTGCTCTTTATCTGCCATATTGACTCTCTTTGTTAAAATAAAAAACATAAATGACATTTCCAAGCAATTATGTGATTCAGCGCCAGGAATTCTGTCTGTTTGGTATTTCTCATCATTAACGCTGCTGTCGCCAGACAGGTTGTGTCCAGTGAGGTAGAGAACAGCATTAGACAAGGATATATTCTCTTATGGATTAACACATTTGTTGATTATTTCTATTGTCCAACGCATCAAGTACATGTTATTTTTGTTATTTCTAACAAAAAATGCCATTGCTATTACTGCTATTAATAAAACAGAACAAACGTTCTTAATAATCTCAATAAACTCAAAGAAAACAATGTATTTTAATTTTTTTCAATTAAAAAACTAAGAGCAATAGGAAGTTTTTTGCTACTTCCTACGCTAAATGCACAATTGTTGCTTTATTTTCGTGGCTCATCAGAGGTTAACATTTTTTAGATGGTTTTAAACAAAACGTTGTGTTTAAAGTAAAATACATTTCTGGTTGTTGTTAGCGTTAGTGAAGTTATGACGGCTTACACAGAGTCTACTTGAAGGAAGAATGCTTCTTACAGAATAATACTTCACTTTGATGGCTGAATTCGTCGGTCTTGAGAGTCAAGTGACCACAATGAAAATCTCGCAATTGTCTGTTGGCGCCTTTTCAATGACTCAGTCTTGGTCAGCCCAATCTTTTATAGGGTATAGAATGTACAGCAACTGCAACTAGCAGCTTTTGGTCGGATCAAAGCCTGGTGCCTTTGCCTTCCTCCCTTTGTTTTCAAAGTTTATGTATCTCCAGTATGAACACAGCAGTGGGTGTCACAGCCCCTCTCTGAACTCAGAGACAAGGCCGACAAAGGCGATTAAAGGCTCTGACAGCATGCCTGCATGTGATTAGACCATCCTTTAGAGCTTTGAACCCCCACCCACACTCCCAACCATTCCCCAAACTTATACACTGAAATGCTAGCAAAAAAGTAATACACAGTCCATATCAATGAGGAGTGAGGAATGAAACGATCAAATGGGAATCAGCAAGGGAAAAACAGACAAAGAGTTGCTAAATAAGCCGGGCGACATACAGAGCCCTTTTCCTCGGCTAATGGCTAGTGCAAATAGAATGGGCCTTGAGGGAATTAAAGGGCTGCGGCTGACAGTTAAAGCAGTCTAATGCTGATCCACAACAAAGTGAAATGTGATGTATCCACACAGCACCAACCTAGCCAGGATGAGAGGGTGTAAATAACAGGCACTCCCCAGAGATGTGTGCCACATAACACAAAGCCTCTCTGGTTTGGGTGTTTGATTTGTTTGAATGCTATCTGACATTTACTAAACCAGCTGCAAGAAAAATTATCTTTACGGATTCTCAATATGGCTCAACAATGGTACAAGTTTCTGTGTGTCTTTCTCCATTTGAGGTGTCATTTCACAAATCTGTAGTGAATATATTACATTAGATTATACTGCCTTATATTTTGCATGTGTTCTACATGGAGCAGTAATGCAACTTTATATAGATATCTAACCTATCAGTATAGCACTGCTGCAAGAGTGTTTTGAGTCACCGTGAAATCATGCCAGCCTTGGGTTATCCACGGGAAAAAAGCATTCCATTTCCACTTATGTCTCTTTCTGTTCTTATCTGCTCCAACATTCCTGCCATCACATCTCTGCTACCTTAATGGAAAACATAAGAGATGCCCGTCTAATGTTTCCCCCTTTAGATATACTCCTATTTTCTGCCTCTCTCTGTCTTCCTCTTCCCCTGGATTATCACAGCAAGTGACGTGAGTGTGAGTGAGTGTGTAACTGTGTGTGTGTGTTATGCATCTGGGCTAGTGTTACAGTTCAGATGACAACCCAGTGCACATCTGAACACCCTGTTTTCAAGTGTCAGTTGAGTGACATAAGGACAGTGACAGAGCTGTCTAAGATCTGCTGTCCGTGTGACACAATGTGCCTGACACCAGTTTACAGTAAAGGTGTCACATTGTACATCAAAGGATATGACCACAGGCAAATCAGTCATGTACAATTGCTTCTTTTGTTTCTAAAAATCGTGTGTAGATCTTATTTGATTAATGCATCAATGCATTGATCTACTGACTGCTCAACAAATTAAGCTATGGATAAAATAATTGATTCACTTCACACCATCTTCATGCATCAAAGTTGTCCAGCCCACATGGGCTAAAGGGAAATACTCATATGTTGTGTCAATATATGCACAAAACCATATTCCCAAAGAACTGGGATGTACGTTTAATCAAAAAGGACAGACTGGAAATGCTTAACATAAACTGTAATGTGAGAGCAGTGTCCGGCCCCCAAAAATGGTATGCTGGGTGGTTTGGATGAACAAGCACAGAACAAACTCCTGATCAAAGGTCATCACATTAAAGTGAACAAAAAATGCATATTTTGCACTCATCAAGTTGTCAATTTCATCATTTCCAAAGTCATTTTTACATGCAAAACCTCTTTGGAGGGCCAGATGGTTAAGCCCTGACGTACATGAACCGTTAAATTTCAAAAGGTTGAGATGGTGCCATGGGTGGCAAAGCTGCATCTGGCATGGTATTGAGAGGCCTGTGTGGTATCTAGACCAGATCCTTTCCTGATGGCATCATTCAGGACCACTGGGGCATGGCAGGGTCATATGGCAGGGTCACATGAAGAACCACCCCATGCCTACACAATGTCAAATAGAGGAGATAGTGAATATACAGTATATTCACAAAAAAGCCTCATTTGTCCAAATGCTCTATTTTCTGCAAGCTATTTGGGTATGCAAAATTGGTTTATGGTGTATGTATTTGTAAAACTCTTAAGATTTACTTTCACAGCAATGAGAACAATGGCCAACATTATTATAGCATTGTATGACAAAATCACACAGTTATGGATATTTGAGTGTTTTTTTGTAGCATACAATTAAACTATTAAAAAAAATATGCATATGCTTATTTTTGAAATGTAACTGCTTTAGTACAAGTAGCAGGAGACAAGTTATAATTTAGGTAAGTTTGGAGACACTACCTTATTTAATAGTTCAATTAATAAATATTTTTGCATCTCTTTTCTGTGTTGTGGTTTGTAGACTAAGCACTTGTCTTGCCGTCTCAACAACGGAACTAAACAGAACTGAATTAGCACAACTTTTATGCATTTCCACACATCTAGCTACTGCAGTCAGATTCAATGTGTTCGCTCGGAAGGACTCACTTCACATGGGTAAACACTTTTTATGACATTTTTAACATTAAGAGGGTAAATGACTTTTAAAATGTGCCTGGTTTCAGCTTCATGTATGATAACGTAAGCAGGAGGATAGCCCGATGTAGGCAACAGCACTTGTTTTAGTTGTTCTCACTACTGACAGCACTCCAAATTTAAAAACATCAGAGCTACGTGTTGAAATCGACTGGAATTCTCCTTTAAGGAAATATGCTGTATAAAAAACATATTTGGCCTCCCCTGAATTTTACTTATCAAAATGTGTTGACCTAAATTCAGTCGGAAGTATGTTTTGGATCAAGAGACAGTGATGTCATTACTCCTTCTGTTATAGCCCAGTGGACCACACTCAAATGTTCCATGGCAGTTGGTCATGGGGTGAACAGCTTGAAATAGTGTAATCACAAAATACAGTATATTGATTTCTTTTTTAAGATAGAAAAGTTTTAAATAGAAATGACTTGGCAAAACATGCACTGTCTTAGTATTATCCTTGAAAATATAAAGAGCATTAAAAAACATTAATAAAATAAATGTCACACACAATTCCTTCCATGGATCCTACCATTCGACCATTCATTCATCCCATTGGGTTGGCAGCATAATTCTCACTGGCATACTCTCAAAACCTTGGCAAATATAACCATAACTATCTGCATGGCTCGATACCACTTAGAAAAGTTTGGAAAATATGTGTATTTGTGATTTGGGTGAACCAACATGAGTTGCAGCTTCCACTGTGCACCTGCATTTTAACAAATCAATTGTTTGACACATTAAACCGAGTGCAAGGTGCTTGTGGATAACAAGGCTTTCCCTTGGAGAGCAGACGGCACTCAACAGACGACTGCTTGTTGTCACACATAGGTTATGTGGGTCAGGATATCTAGACTGGCAAGTACAAAGGAGAGCACTCAGATCCACCCCTCTAAAAATTGTTCATGAATACTGCAGGGTGAAGCTTTGTCTTTCTGCCGCACTGAACCTACCTTCACTTGCAAGACAGCTGCGCTTTGGAAATGTGCTTCCTAGCCGTACACAACATACAACCTGTCCTGACAGGCCCTACATTTTCTGATGTATTGTTAATGTTTAAATGCCTTTACTGCCATGCAAAACACAGTAATGTACTTCCCCATAAGCTGGAGAAATAAAAAAAAAATTGGGCGTGTGAAACTTATTTGGAGATATATGTTGGAATATACTTGACCAGACTGCACAGACCTCCAAATCAGGCGTCTTTACTTGTGGAATTGCAGCGTTTACTGACATTATTTATCTAGTTTGCACAGCTGACAGCGTGAAGCTTTGCATATACAGTAAGGATGTACGGTGGAAGTGATGATGTTGTGCTAAGCTCTTTAAGGTCACAGGAGTCTCAAATAGCAGAGCAGGTGAATCACTCACCAGACACACCTGATTAAAATTAAACCTCTCTGCAGGAGATGTTGCTTCACTAGAAAAGTAGTAATTTAAAAGAAAAAAATCTGCTTTTGACAGGTGAATGTTGGCGAGGTTTGCATTTCAGCACGAAGCCTGACACTTGTTTACATAGTAAGTTCAAAGCTGTCCAGCTTACAACCTGATATAGCTGCTTATTTGGATGAAAAGTAAGACTGTGTAAAAACCTGTATTTGCATAAAACCTTTGATTTAACACAGATGAATGCACAGGAGAACGCAACAGCCGCTTTTTTGAGATTAGAAGAGTTCATTTGTCACATTAGTCAGAATTACCTGTGTTGGTGTCAGCTGTGTGGAACAGGAACAGAGAGGGAGGCATGGTGATGCTGTAGGAAAGGTGAAAGAAGCACAGCGAGGGAGAAGCACCGTAGGGTATAGGTACAAGGAAAAAGACGAAAGAATGAAAGGAAGAAAGAGATGCATTCATTCGGCACCTTGTTGCCTCATGAGGAGCTCCCTCACCTCCTCCTACTGATAATAACTAGCTTTGCCCACTGAGCCACAAAAGATGAAAAGCTCCCTTTGCCCTCACTTCCTTCTTCCTAGGAGGGCTAGAGTCAGAGAGGAACCCGAGCAGCTCTGTTGGACTCAACCTCTTCTCCCCTCAGTGTGGTGGCTGGACAGATGTCTACTATGACAGCTGGAGGTCTGTTGTGATAAAGGAGGGCTGTGGAGTTAGATAAACTGCCAACTGATGTCTGCGTTAGTGGGTACTGGGATTTGTGATACAGGCACTCATGCAAAAAGACTAAACTAGACTGAGACAGATGCAAAGAAGAGATGAAAGAGAAGAAATGTATGATCATGACCACATGCCTTCTTACATCGTCTTGTGACCAGTGTCTGTCCCTGTTTAATATCATAAAGGTCACTTTATCATAAATCCACCATGTAAACAAAACGTAGTAGTCTTCCTCACAAGTCCTAATGCTTAGCGTTTAGCTCACAAACAGATGCTACAACAGATAAACAACATGACATTGAAAAGGGTTGAGTTATGTTGGCCTCTATGTAAAAAAACTGGAATAACCTTTGACCAACATGGCTAACTACCAATGCAGTAATTATGATATTATGTTTTCTGTCTGTTGACTATTTTGTTCTTGCCAGGGAATAACAGGAAAAATTATCTCTAGATGTGTAGCAAATCAGCTTCCTCTTTGTGCTACTAAAAAGAGGATTTTCCTTACCTGGTACTTCCTGCTGAGCCAGTCATCACTTACTTCCCAATTCTTACAGACAAAACCTTATCCTGCACCTGGTTTTGTTTACCCTTCTCTTCATCAGGGTCAATTGGGCAGCCGAGCTCTTCTGGCACTTTCATGAGTGTTTTCTGCTCCTGTATTTGCTGGACATGTTTGCCTCTGTCTAAGCCTCTGCCTGCTGCTGTTTAAAAGTACACTGGTCATACACTAGTAAGCTAATACAGTTATGAACCACACTGCTGATGCTACAAGCTCAAGCTATGTTACTTCCTATCTATTTTAGCACCCCTTTTTGTTAGTTTTTTTTTTTTTGGTGCTCCTCCTGAATTCACACTCTTTTGATAACTTTTTACTCCTCTCTTGTTTCTCTGCCTTCCCTCTCCCTTTATATCCCCTATCGTCACACAACTACATAATCATGTCTTGCTGTGCTTCATGGATTGCAGTGTTTTCCTGAAATTAGAGTCACATGCTGCCTCTTGTCCAAATATAAGTATGTGGCAAGCATCTGCATATTAGTCAGTCAAAACTACAAGCCTCCACTCTTCACAGTAGGTGTTGATGAGAAAAAGACTGTAACCTCTATTCTCATACAAGCCTTCGGCAACAGCTCAACGGTCCCATCAATCCCGCCTCCACCAGCCTGACAGAGTCGTAACAACACAAATTGCTGCGACTTTCAAATGCAAAATGAAGTCAAATCAGTAGTCAGCTCACATCCTCTGCCATTCTCCCAATGACACAAAACATGAGAAGGTGATGTGATGAATAATAAAAGTGTACTTTCATGGTTACAGTATATTTTCCAAGACAGATTTCCAAGGAAAGCTTATGTTGTTTTTTTATACATTAAAATTGATTTCATAATGTTGACTTAAGAAGACGAGTTGATGTGGAAGATATTTTTACTAAAAGCACACAGCTGTGGCAGGCAGTTGAAAGCTGGAGAGTCTGATACCCACGAAGGGTTTTACGCTCACACTTGGCCAGTTCCATTATGTTTTCTTTGTTGGCAACTATGCAACTCTCCTGGAACAATTGATAGTTCGGAGCCTTGCTCAACTGCACTTAGATGGAAGCTGTTGAGGGGTATCCACTCAGCTTTCTGTAGTCAGTCCAGAACTGGCACATTTTCAGTCAGAATGCTGTTTCTCTAACCTGCAGGCTACTACTGGAATCAAATGTGCAGACCCTAGAATACTATCAAAGCTTGTTTTGAAAAATGTTGCACTTTGTTTAGTGGCAGGATGCCGAGTGAAGCCAGATTAGGTTACCCACTAGTAGTGCTGGGTACCCTTGACAATACAGACCTGTTAGTTTGCATTGCATTGTTCTTTTATCGGCCCTCTTTTTTTCTTTTGTGCTTCTATTCCTGTCTCGTTTTTTCCCCCCCACTGCAACATCTTTTCAGACTTTCAGACGTCTTGTTTGTGATGTAGGGCTATTTAAATCACTGAACTTGAACAAGCTTCACCCATCGGCAGTTTTCTAATGGTTTGCCCATCAATTCTAGAAACAGGGTATGGACATAGGCTACACAGATCCTGCCGAGGGGCTGTCTTTGGGTTATATTATCAGAATCGGCCATCATAAGCCCACTCTGTCACTGCACTGGAAGCAACAACAGGACCATGATGTTTCTAATGTTTCAGCAGCACTGGCTATACGGCTACGCTGCAGTGTCTTTAAGCATTTGTGACCTTGTTAATATTGACTATACATAATATGATAAATTGATGTAGTTAATTCTGTAAGCACTGACAATCATCAGACAGAGGGATGTCCAAAGAAATAACAAAGTATCCTGTTTTTACCATTTGTTATTTTGAAAATCAATTTGTACTAAAAAATATTCTCACTTAGAAACAATTTTTATGTTTCCTGCTGTAAGAGGACAATAACCACAGCAGTGTACAGGAAACGGGTTCATCAAGAGGTAAGGGCATCTTTTTTATACTTCCTGTAATAGACAATGACGAGATCTTTAAGGAAAACATGCACAAGAGCTGTGGATTTTGCTTCAGGTCCATTGCTACATGGCTTATTTTTATAACAAAAACATATCGTATTAATCTTAACATTTTAGAATGTAATATTACACTACATCATTCACAATGCATGCAATAAATCATTGACTTAAATACAATTAAACGAATACATACAGTATTTAAATAATGAGCCTTACCTTTGAGCAAGGCACAGAATCTGCACTTTGCTGTGTGTTGCTCATAAGCTCATATCATCATCTGATTTTCTGTGTCTGTGTATTTTTTCATTTGTTTTTTAGATGAAAAGGGCGGGGATCCTACAATAAGTCCATTGTTTCCTATTTTACAACAGACCATGACTCACCAAAAGGACTGCATGGGGATGCAGGGACTACTACAATCACTGCCAGGCTGTTGCATTCCTTAACTGCAGTAATGAATCCATCTCTCATTTTTATAGCAGGATAATGCCACACACTGCAAGGCTACGGCTGGTCAGGAATTATCCCACAAGCAAACTCAACATCCTGCTGCCTTCCCTGTCAGGAAGTCCCATTAAATAAGCAGTAGGCTGGTTTAAGCAGGGACAGCACCCTTCAACTGGAAGGCCTGAAAGCATCCAACTTGTTTAAATGTCTTTGAGCAATATACTACCCATAGTCCATACTGGCTCCAGAGGAACTGCTCAATAGCAGAACCTCTCTGACCTCCCTGTGCCAGCACTAGAACAGAAAAAAAGATTTTCCCTTTTTGAACATTCATAAAAATATGGCAGAAATGAAGATGGCATTGGGCTGAATGAAATTTGTACTATTGAGTTCAAACTTAGTCAACTTAACAGCACTCGGCCATTCCTCTTTTCCATCAAAAAGGCCCACATATTTGGAATAGCTTACCATCTGACAGAAAAACATTAACTGATCACAAAGTTAAAAATACTAAGGCAAATCTATGGCTTAAACAGAGGCACATTTGCAAACACTAAGTCACATGTTTGATACAGCACAGTATAATTGTGCTCCTCTTTAGTTTTTTCTTAGTTGTTATTTTTGTAAACGTCTTTACTTCTTATCCTTAGTTACATAAGTCTGCCTGTCTGTGTTATTTTACTGTCTTTATGTATTTATGTGACTGTTTGCTTTAATTTTCAGCTTTTAACCATCTTGGTTGCTGCCCCAGTCTGCTGTATTGTTCGTCTTTATGCATGTACTGTATGTGGCTGCTAGTCCATGTTTGCTTTACTGTTAGTTTTTATGCATCTGCCTGTTTTTTCTGCTTCAGTTGTTAGTTTGTATATTTATTTTACCATGTCTGTCATTTCTAAAAGCCTAACTAAGGACAAGGAGTGCAAATTAGCCTGAGGCTAGCAGTCCAACATACATTGCATCGGTTGCACTTCAGATGTAACAGTGCCTATATTCATTGCCCATGGCAAATAAACTGATAAAAAGAAATACAACAAAAAATAACACAACCACTAATCAGCTTGTCTGTTCAACATTTTCATCACCTCTTACCATCTGTGCAGCAGTTAACTAAGCCTGTTTCCAAGGGCAAAACACAGTGCAAGTCAGTGTTAACAGATTAACCACTAATTTTGTACCTTTAGAATATATTACACATGTTGAATAATAAAACATCTGCCAGTAAGGCCAAGATAATCACTGATGCTGAATATAGTTAGACCTGCGCTGCCAGTATCTACCAGAAGAGAGCTATTAGAGGAAAGAGGTGTAAAGAGGGAAGCTTGCCAAATGTGATTTCAGACAGAAATTCCCCAGGCCGACTGTCTGGGTAGACACACTAAACTGACCTCCATTTTGCAATGTTTATCTTCATTTGACATTTTGTGTTTTTAAATCTATTATTAATATACTGTACCCGCTTACCCCCAGAATAACAGGATGGTCTCCATTTCTCCATGCATGACACAAGAAAAGAAAAACAAACTGACCACGTCAACAAGAACAGTGGTATAAAAAATTAATGAGCAAAATAGTTTCAGTACCGCAATGATATGAAAAAAAGTGTGGTTTTCTTTTTTTAAAACCTTTAAAACTTTTAAACAATTTCAGCAACCTTGGATTCTTTTTCTATTACAGTGATGATTGAATTTGCTATGTTTTTGGTATAACCAACCCATCTCCCCTGTACATCTGTATTTTTTCCTTTGTTTTTGAGGCTTATTCCCAGTGTTCCTGTGTTCTACATTTAGAATGTGCAGTACATTACTAACAGTGTGTTTTTAAATAGCAAAAGGACAATGCTGCAGGTCTCTGTGGGAAAACACTGCAAGTGACATAGTCGTGTTAAGTACAACCAAACCATGCTGAAATATGCGGCAACCTTGTTAGGATAATAGGAAACAACTTGCTTTCTTCCTTCAGCACCATCTCACTTTAAAATGTTACAACAGGTAGCTGAAACAAGTCTTATTATATACATTTTCACTGTTTATCCAATATAAGTAGTCCATAAAGCATGACAGACTCAACATGAAATGAGATCATGCCTGTTTGCAAATATAATTTAATTAGAATTTTTACTTTATTGGTTAGAAGATTTTGCACATACACTGATAGTCCATCGCCATATAAATGTTGCAGTTCTTTCAGATAAATAAATCTGGCTGAGCAGATAAGTAGCTGTTAGAAAGATTGCCCACTGCCAATTTGGGCAGTCACTCTTTGGCTTCCCAATCACCCCTCTGGCTTTAGACAATGTGATTTGCCAAACTACTGAGCAAGAACAGCTGTAAGCAGATTCAAAGTAATAGTTTTTTGGCATTATATGGGGAAAGGGGGATTTGGTGCAGGTGATGCACATTTTGAAAACAAATTCCTCTTATATTTACCGACAAATGCTACAGAAAAATAATAGAAAATTGTGTGTACTAAAATCCCAAAATAGATTTCTACTTTAATTCTATTAAGAACATATAACAAACAGCACAGTACAAGTGCATATTTACTTAATAAACATTGAACTTTTAATTTGATTAATTCATAGAATAATACTTCACACTGACTTTGTATATAAACTAGTAGTGTGTTTTGTTTTACACTGTACAGTTGTTTTTGATTGCTAAATTTAATTTTGATTGGTCACAACTAAAGCCACATGTGCAAAACTCTAACTATAGTCTGCACTACAACAATTACCTTAAGCTAAACAGTTCACACAACCTGCAAAACTCATTCCAAGCAACGCAATTCTTAACACACGTCTCAGGCTCAATGCAGCAAACAACAACCCTCACTGAGGTAACACACACTGTCACTCAGAACACCCAGAGTAAAAACACTAGCATCAAACACTTATACAGAACATCTTTACAGTTTGAATAATTTGAGAGCTTTCATACTACTCCATAGTTTCTTTACTGTAAAGAAAAGATATAGATTTTACTATACACAATTTTGTATGTAAGGTACACAAGAAGGAATGAAAATTATCAGATTGCTTCAATATAGTATTTTGTCTAGTTATTTATAGAATTACTGGAAAAAAAACTAAAGGTGCATAACAGTTACAAAGAGTGTGACTAATCCTGCCTCTCTCCAGCCTCATGCAGCAAGTTTTCTTCATCACATTGGATGTTGTCATCATCTCTAAATACTAATGAATTTGGTGTTTCCATTGCTTTCACCTCCATTACTTTCTGAAACACAGTAAGAGAGCAGTCTTACAATTGTAAAGATATGATGTCTTTCACCTTTTTTTGAAGCTGTGTATATAACTGCAGTCATCTCACCTGGACATGTTGGTGTCTTTGCTCTTTTACGCGTTTCTCTTAAACAGTACACTGTATGATTGTTTACTGTAATTCGTATTTGGTGATTTTTTTAAACAAAAGGCATTCAGAGTTTTCTCGTTTTAAATACCATATATGTTCAACAAGTATGAAACAAGACACCTTAAAACAAAATGTGTCCTCTGCCTTAACCCATCCTACACATGGCCAAGGGTACTGGCAGGGCACAGACCTAACACAGCCTACATGTTTTGGAGGTGGGATTAAACCAGAGCAAAGGAACCATGGCAAACATGGGGTACCTTCTTGTTGATAGGCGACGGTGCTAAACACTGAGTTACAATACCTCTTTATGCTAGTTTAGGCAGGGGTTAATGTTACTGTAATCAGGAAAAAGTATGTATTATTAAATAATAGTTTTTTATTACACATAAAATGAAACTTAATAGCAGCTGGAATTCCACAATAAAGTGTCATTAGACAAAGTTAATATGTAACCTATCACTTGTGGCTTTGGTTTTTTAAGCCACGCCAGTGTAAACAACAACACCTTCCTCAACTGAGAGCATCCAGCATCTGTTCATTGATCCCTGATGCACATAATTGGCTGAAAAATACCAACTCCAGGCTTAACATACAGGCAACAGAATACAACGTTTAGATTCATTTAACACAGGGAATAAATGTAATACAAGATTGTGAATACAAAACCCTTTAGATAATTTAATTAAAAAAAAAACCTTTTAGTGCAGAGAATATCTTCAAAAATGACTCGTGAAAGTATTCATTTATACTTGTAGTGCTTCTTCCATACCCTGCAATCAATATTCAGTGCAGAGTAACATACAATATGTGGATCAATGGCCGGCAAAGGAGCCCTTGGTCTCTGTTACACTGTAAAAACTCAAAACTTCAAATTTTGCGAAAGTTGAATACACAGTAAAAAAACATGACCAGTGTGAAAATCAAGTCGATTAAGCATTCAGAAATACATGACAGTAAATCCTCACCGTTTAAAAAAGGCAACATATGTCAGGTTTAACCTAATCACTCCCCAGCCTACCTGTAGCCAAACAGGTCATACTCTACTTCATCAATCCAAGTCATCTTAGCCTTGTCCAGCTCAGTAATCTAATATATCAGTGCGTTGCAGCTGGTCAATTCCAATAGTCACCTGAACAGATCATTACTTTGGTTTAAATTGCAATTGCAAACTGTTTAGTAATAACCCTTGCATCTGTTTTCTAAAAAAAACTGTTCAGCCATTGCAGTCCTCGACAGGCCTTCCTCCCACATTAACCATCCTCTACATGCCAACAGGCTGCATTCACTGTACAGTAAAGGGCTTAAAATCAACAGGCCATCTGTGAATAGATGGAGGGGAGGGCTGGGATGGGGCGGCAACAATTCTCCATTCCAGATGTGACCCTACGCCAAGCTTGGCAGGACGTGATCCAGAGGGGAGGGATGGAGGGAAGGTTATGGGGTAGGAGGGTGACTGGGCTTGTATTGGGTGGAAAAGAACAAATTTGTAATGCGCACATGACAATGAAGAAGAGGGCATGATAGAACAGTTGGCTCTGGGCGCAATGTGGCAACACAATAAGGACTCAGACGCAGCCAATCACTGGTTGGAAAAACTAACTTTGGGGACTGAGGTAGGAAGGCAGATGGGGCAGGAGCCAGGGCCAGGCAAGGACAGCCATATGTGAGAGGCAGCTGATGTGTGAAGTATTATGCCCAGCAGTCACCCTCTCTACTGCTGTGTGTGAGGGCACCTTGGCCCCCTCAGAGCCACCTAGATAAACATTATCCAAAGATCCTCAGTTATAGCATCTCATTAGTTAGAGTGGGGGAGGAGGAGGGAAAAGGGCGCAAGCCTGTCCGTAACCCTGGCACTCCTTCTAGAATGAATTAGAATGTTTTATATTGTGTTGTGTTTTAAGGTAATATTTCATTTCAGGGATTCTTGACCTCTAGATTTTCTTAGACAGGTGCTGAGGGTTTTCAGACTGACTTTTTTAATGCCCATCAATCAATTTTACTGTAATTCATAATGAAGTTATTGAGGAACTTGCAATACTTTTTAAATTGTCCTTGCAACTCCCGATCTCAAAACTGCCTCTTTGAGGCTTTTTTTGTTGCCCTCCATTTTAGCTTTATATGTAATAACCTTTAAAACAGCACTCAGGAAAATTGTTTGTCTTTATTTTGTGAGACTATATGCTATAGGCACTCCCCATTTTAAGAAAACCTTCTGATTTGTTAAAGATGTGTGGTAAAAATTAAACATCAGATTTTACACATTCAGAGTGATTCAGGAAAAACATGGCGTCTTAGAGATCTTAAGAATACTTGGGACAGATTTTATGGTTTTTATGCTTATGATTTATACGCTCTCACTCTTTGTCAGAAGTTCAGCGTCAAGAAAATGTATTGCCTGGAAGAGTAATAAAATGTTCATGCTATTGCAGTTTTGTAACCAGTATTTCAATTATATATAATGATGGTGTTTCAGAACAATTTCACAGATTTAAGTTAGGTAACTCATCAACAATTATGTTTACTGATTCCCCAGGTGATATCAAGACAGTAAGACAGCTGATGTCACGCTCAACCTTTCAAAAAAACAACTAACAGGCTATTGTAGGATTGCTGGTTCATTTTCAATCCGTTCACATTAAAAGCGGTGTTTTTAGCTGATCCTTGATTTACGAAACAAACACTAGTGTTCTTACTGCTTTATAGTTCAAAATATCTACACTGTGTGCAATTTAAAAATGTTGTCTGTTTAAGAGATTGATACAGAGGTCACAAAATTAACCCTGACCTCACTGACTAGATCATGTTTTGCTCCTGGGGATTAATGTCCCTCCCCAGAATGCCACTGACTAATACTGATACAGACTGATAACATTTGTGATTTAACCTTAAAGGGCTGCGCAGTGTTTTGTGCGGTCAATAGACTAAAATCATCCATGGTTTTGTGTTATCAAAAAGATGTTCAATAGAAACAATGATTTGTGCATGCTCACATCTCACAGCCCTGTTGATTAGAGGGGGAGATCCTGACATGGTGACACAGCGTTGTGTCCGAGGTATTTCCCTAGACACAGATATCTGGCAGCAACAGGTCCTACTCCTGAAAACCTTTTTCTTTGGGCATACATATGGGCACATCACCCTTGGGAGCACTGGCAATGTCCCAAACCTCGCAGCCCTTCAGCCGCTGCTTCACCCTCCTGAGATCAACAATGTTGTCAAACCCTTTTAGTACAATCTGAGCCTGTCAGTTCACAAGATTCACTTTTACTTGACAAAAAGCAAGGCTGCACAAATGCCCCATTAGGTTGCATTGCAGCTTGGTTGGTCACTGTGATCATTCTTAGTACTGGACCAAATTCAAAGAGTTTTGGTCGCATCTGTCTATCAGACACAAATGCATGAAGAAACGGGATCCAGTTTGAAAATAAACGGTAGTTACACTTTAAAGGTGATAGATAAAGTCTTGTTTTTAGAATGAAGAGTAGGGGCTTCATGATGGACCATTGCACATGGGCGATCTTTAGTATACTGTGCTTCACAGCTTGGGCAGTTTATAATAATCTTCATAATAATAATCTTTATTTATATTTTGGTAACTTTCCATGAACTCAACTGCGGTTTGGTCTCATGTAGTGACAAAGTGTCTTTGCATCAACCTTCATTCACTTTCATTTTGGGTTAGTTCTGATAGTTGATAGTTCTGATAGTTACTACTGTAAACTGTGTCCTACAGTACATTGAGAAAGGGTCACCTTAGACCATGTTAAAAAAGTGATTCCATACCAAGCTCCTTTTAAGATAAAGTATATTCACTCAGGGCATGTCTGCATGTGTTAAGAAAAAGCATCTGTAATGAAACCGCTGTGATGAGCGCACTGCTTTTATTAGGAATGGAAACAGGTGAATTAATAGGTGAAGGCTCATGTCAATCCCTTCCACGCCTACTGATTATGTTTCACTTCTAATCCCACCCAGTGTTAAACTCTGCCTCCGGTCACGGAACTAGCACAAACACAGCCTGTGTGCTCTTGTCTGTACAATTTATCCAGAGCAACAGAACCCTGAGATGTTTGTTTCTGTGGACAGGTGCACATTTAAACCAACCTATTCCTCATTTCACAAGGTCACTTTTCTGATAAGAGAAAAACGCCAGGTCTTCTGAAGGATGGACTCTTTCAAAACACATGCAAACTGTACTGAAAACAATGAGACTACCTATTACCTCTTTATTGTTTTTAGCCAAAGCCGTGTGTGTAGGTGTCTTTTTGTCCTGGGAGTTCAGCCTTTCAGGCCTGGATCTATTTGAAAATTAGAAGTGCCCTCTCTCTGCAAATAAAGGCTCTCTTGGGCATGACAAGAGACTTTTGGTACTTTCATGACCAGATCTATGGCAGCACAGAGGTGCAATGGCACAGTCGTAAAAGGGGTTGGATTTAAAGACATAAATTATCTTTAAGTGTTGTAGGGGCTATCATCAATCACGGCCAATTAAATCAACTCCTTGCCTTCTCATAAAGAGAAGTACACCAACACTGAAGTGGATCAACATTTTTAAATGAATAGTAGAGTATAGACAGGCATCTCCTTGAGAGAAACTTTTGAAAGCAACTAAAAGTATAAAGTGTAGAACTGCAAGGTGCATAAATGTGCAGTTACAAATAACAACGGCAATCCACTGCTTGAATATTTAAGAGTGAAGTTAATCCAAGAAACACTTGGTTTGATTTTTTTATTATTGGAAGTCAAGGGTCAACAACTCAAAGGGGTATAATGACACTAAATTACCAAATTGCACTTAATAGCATTATTAAAAACGTTGTTCTCGATGAGACCAGCAAACACAATCCAATACAAAATCAATGGAAACAAGCCCATTTTAACAAACACTTTAATTTCTTACGGGCAATAAATACCAGGTGTGCTAGCTGATTGTTCAGGTGCATCAATGAGGCTGAGGATGTTACAAGCCTAAACTGCTAGCAAGATTAAATTTATTAACTCCCGATGCTCTCAAAATCTTGGAAAATATTAAATCTCTATATTTTTCAGTAGCAAAAACATTAAGCATGGTCCTAAAATATGGATCCATCTGCCACTCAATGCAAAAATGCAGAATAAATCCTAAAGAGATCTTTGAGTTAAGGTCGTCAAGTAGAACTCAACTCAACCGACTTCCTGGTCGATTACACTACATGCTCTTGGCTGTGAGCCTGTCTCTCCTCCTCCTTTATTTACCATACTTTCGTTTTGTTATGTTAAATAAATCTAGAAATTAACTTTTAACTCACGTGGAGTCTCCCCTCCTTCATCCAACCCTTTGCTGGATCATGGCAGTAACCAATTCAAACATCTGAATGATATTATGAAAATGATGTTGACCTAGAACAAAGTTGGATACAATTCATAAAAACTTCAACAATATACAAAACCACAACAAACAGAAAAACTTAATCAAAAATTCATTGAAAAAGCTTGAAACAGCAAATATGCCTCTTTTTCTTTTAAAGTAACTGCTCAAAACTATGTCTTTAAGATACAACTTCAAACTTTTTTTTAAATGATCCATCTTCAGGACTACATACACACAAATGCAAAATATGTTGCACAAAGGTCATATGAGTCCAAAGCGTTTAGTGAGCATGAAGTTCAGCTTTTACTAAAGCTACTAAAAAATGTGAACTATTTGTTTGCTTTTGCCTTATAATATCTACAGTTACCATGGCTGCTGAACTGTACAGCAACCGAATGTGACCTTCATGTTGTTTTCTCCTCGAGTTTCCTATCAATCAAGTATGTTGCTCAGTCATGCAGCTCATACTGAATGCAAATTGATGGTGTCTCTGAATGACTCATCTGATTGGGTCAACTTTATAATTCCACTTATATCAAACAACTTGTTGTCAGATGCATAAGACATGAATAGCTCTGTGGGAGGACACTTCATTGATTAGCTCAAAACTCATGCTGTGCACATTTACCACAATGAAACAGAAAGCATGCCTTTCTATTGGTGATGAAATGTGTGCCTCATAACAATGGACCTTGTCATAATAATTAAATTACTATAAATTGAATGTTGCCCATTTACATCCAACCTCTTGATACTTATGGACATTATGTCCCTTAACAATGAATAATATCTGGATTACATTAAATGCCACGGTGGTGCTTTTAATAACACCGCAGGGTTTTAAAAAGTATCATGGGAAATGCATATGTGTGTACATCACTCAATTATGCTTGTATATTGTATGCAGCTGTGTATGCATCTACATATGAGTAGGTGTAAGTGTATTCTGTACGTGCTTGTGAACTTCCAGCTTTCTTTTGTCTCTTGCTTTTGACACAAACTCACACATACAGTACATATGTACATTTTTGTACTTCTATACTAGAGGAAGCACATTGACACTGCACACTTGTGTGTTGGCTCGTTTGGTTTGGCTAATTGAGGCGGGTGTGAAGGCAGTCAATCTATCTCTGGTGGTGCAGACTGGACAACGTCCTTACAGCCTGAAGCAACAAGGGGACTGCAGCCACTCAAATGAGGAGTTCAACGCATGTGATCAGATAAGTAAAGGAAAGTCCTCTAGCTATCCTCTGGGAATGTGTGGAAAAGATTTGTTTGGTGTCGTACGTGACTGAGAGCCGCCCTTATTTTCCCCCAGTGTTGGCCGTGTGAGCATCGCAACGCGGACAGGCGCAAGAGAAGAAGAATCCAGGTTTCCCTCGGCTGAATCGGACGCTTGGACTGTCATAGACACTGGGAACTAGAGGCAAGAAGGTTGCTTCTCAAAACCCAGTTTTTTTTTACTTTTATTACTTGTGTTTTTTAGCAGAATTGTTTCATATCGTTTAACCTACTTAGAATAAAGTACTAGATTTAAGTCACTGTTTGGTCTGGGTCCATTTTTATTTGTCAGTGGAAGGAATATTGCTGGTATAGTAGTTTGTTTTAAACGGACACACCAGCACCCGGTGTGTGACATTTTCTCTGAAGGAATCATTGCACATGGGTAGGCACTTTTAGGGACATTTTGAGCATGTTTAAAGGTTAAACACATTCAAAACTTGCTTAACAAGTCATGTTTAACCCTGTTAGGTGCTAACTCTAGCAGGAGGATAACTCGATGCAGGCAGCATCGATTGTTTTTGTTTTTCCCCCTACAGACAGCACTACACATTTAAAAAAATAAAATAAAAGATCTACATGTTGAAATCGACCGGAATTCTCCTTTAATGTTAATGTTTAGTAAATGTTTTTACCAACATTAGTCCATGTAGTGGTGATGATGCAGGATGACAGTCACGTGTCCATGTGATTGAATGATTGGGTCCCTGTTTTGTGCATCTCTTACACACACACACACACACACACACACACACACACACACACACACATATACATTTTTCACTTGCAGATTACAATATCAGTCTTTCCTTCTGCCACTGTACCCACAATTTTTCCTTGTTGCAACAGTATTCCCTGAACTATGCTGCTGATTGCACCACACAGACAGCTGGGCCTAGATATACGTGCAGATGCATTTTAAACAGAGCCAATAAATCTATATCAGCTGCTTTCTGGGGCTCTCTAGTGTGTCTTAAAAAGCACATACAGAATATATGTCCTCTTGGGTAATCTGCTTTGGTCCAGTCTAGCAACTGAGCATAACGTGTCTGTCATGTCAGAAAAAGCAGTGCTTGGTTATTTTTCCTGTCAATGCACCTGACATGTTGTTTTCTTTTTGAGAAACATATTATGCGGATCCATCTGTTTATCATATTGAGCTAATTCGACAAACACCCTTCAAGTCATGTCTTTGGCTCAGCGTGACAGTGATTTTGCATTCACGTGAAGTGTCTTGATTCTCATAAACAATCAATTGGCTTGCAACTGATTGGTTAAATATGAAATGTCATGGATGTAACATGTTTTTTGGGCAAGTAGATTTTTAAGAATACTGTTGAAAACTAAACATTGGATTATGCGTCTCAAGTAGGTCATTGATTTGTAAATGCAAGGGGACTAAAGTAAAGTAATCCGCAGACAGAATTTAATCACTTTGTTTTTCAAAAATAACATCCAGACGGCCACTGTTCAGACACGGGAAAGTATTTGCTATTATTTAAGGTTTCTAACAAATTTGTCAATACTATTATTAAGTTAGGATAACCAAACCAGTATATTGGTTTAGTCTTACAATGAAACAATCTCAAAACCCTACATAGTTGCACGCACCGTACATGTCTTCAGCATTTTGTCTTGACACACACAAGAGTGGAAAACTGAATTATTTTCCCTTCACTTCATCTTGTTGTTCCATCTTGGGAAAGGTTTTGTAGACCTCATGAACACTTCCACCAGTTTGATCAAAGCCCTCTTTCACCTCATGTTATTTATTCCCTGCTCCTAAATGATTAATCTCAGATCACTCACACCTGCAAATAATCATTGCCAACATCATTAACCTGGTTGACCCCTTTTTCCCCGTCCAGCTAATTTTTCTGTACTGCTGAGCCTGTTTTTCACCCACTCATCACTCCATCCTGAAATTATCTCAACACCACAAGAGGAAGCCAGCATGTCTCATTGATCTCCTGTCAATGCTTGGAACAGGCCATGGGTAAAGTGATCAAATACTCTCTGTTTGGTATTTTAAGTGTAAAAGAGGAAAAAGGGAGACAGCAGTATGTTGCTGAATGTATTTTTACCTTTACCTGGAGTGCTTAATACGGAGCCCCCAAGGTGACATGGAGGGAAAAAATATATAAAAATCACTTTTGCAAGATCTTTGTTTTCAAAGATCTTAACTTTGACATGGAAAAAAAAATAGAATTTCTTTTTCAAATTTCTTTTTTTCAATTTTTCCCCCCTCCATGTCAAAGTCAAGATCTCGCAAAAGAAATTGTTCCAGTGATTTTAATATTTTTGTTTATTTTCTTTTTTTCCCCCTCCATGTAAAAGTCAAGAACCTTGCAAAACAAAGTCAAGATCTTGCAAAAGTGATTGTTCCAGTAGTTTCAATATTTTTATTTCCTTGATTTTCTTTTCTCCCTCCAATGTCTCCTCAGGGGCTCCCTAGCTTAAAGCTGTAGTGCTTCACTTTTTTATAACAATGGATGGCCCATTTCAATTTTAGATTTGTCACATCTCTTCGGAAGTCTCTTTTGCTTACTTACTGTTATCTTTTCTAATCATTTTTCTGCAATTGAGTTCATGTGCTATGTAGAATATGGCTATATGTTACTGTTCACTAATAAGACCATACAATAAATTATAAAAGTAGTTACATTTGGAAAGATTGTGTACAGTGGAATGATCAGGGTCGAGGAGAGGAATGAAAAAGGGGCCACAGATGGCCAGGGGATTGAACAAAGTCAAACAGAGTTGTGGTGTGACTGGATCGTGTTGAGAATTAGGGTGGGGATACGTGTCTATTGAGCTTCTGGCTACATCATCCCCAAGGGTTTAAGTCCAGGATCTTCTTGTAGTAAATATAGGTCTGGACTGGTTATATGTATGAGTGAGTCATGGCTGGGTTAAATAGAAAGATACAGGTGATTTGAATTAGTGGGAGAGAAGTGTGGTCATATTCATGAAGCTCAGTTATATTAATTCCTTTGCACAGACATCACTGCCATCTTAAAATTAAATAGAAAAAACATAGAAATTATAGTTACAGAGATTGAGTGTGTTTTAAATCTGCTTTAAAGGGGACTCCTTCTCTTCCTGGCAGCATATATTATTAGTTGTATATTTGTGCTTGTTTGATTAGTTTTCTTTCACAAGGGCTTTTCTTAATGCCCATTAGAAAATTACCTGCTGCTTTTAAAGTGTATAACATGAGCTGATGTGATGGGCCATTACTTAAACTTTAGACAGCCCCAGGTTAACTTGTCCCCTTCCAGTATTTATGCAAAACTAAGTGCCTACTAAATGTTATCATACAGAAATTAAGCCATGTCTACAAAGAAAGCATTTCAATCATCATTTCCATGTACATTGGATGGAACAAGCACTTGTGATATACACATGAAGCGCAACCCCAGGACAAGCTGATCTCCAAACCCCCCCACCCAGCCAGCAGATTACTGGAGCTTAAATGTATCATTGTCTAAATATTTACTGGGCTTGTTAAATAAAACACAATTGTCTTCTTCCTTGAAACAGAAACTTCAAACATTGCGTCCTACTCCTCCTCATCCTCTGAGGCAATATTTTAATTCCTATTGCTGCACCAGAACAAAACATTTGTGCACAAAATACAACACTCCTAAAACATACCGTATGTAGTTGAGAAATAAAGAAAATGAGCAAAATAGAGTGTTCTTCCAGGTTTTTTGTTTCAGACACATCTCAATTTAAATACATTTTTCGAATTATTGTTGTGATAGAGTAAAAAAAGACCAACTTCCTCTGCAAAAGTGCTTCAAGGGATACAGTAGAGCTTTCAAAACTGTACAGGGAAAGTAAAGGTAGAAGTAAAGGTAACCATTTGTCTAACTCGTCCTTTCTCAACAATTTCTTTTGTAAACTGGAAAGTATTGGGCAAAACCTGGACAAACCACCTATATGCTGGCATGGTTTGGAGGACTGGTTGGTAAAACAAATACACATTTGTGTTTAGTTGTCCCTTCCGACACTAAACACAACACAAAATAAATGACAAACTGTGTGTAAACTTTGTTTGATGAATGTGACGTTTGATGTTGATCATCCTCAGAGATGGTCCAGTGGGGTACGATGCCATAAGGACTTCAGGAGACCGCCTCAGGTAAGCCACAGTGGAATGTTTGTGTTAAATAAATTTGTTTATTTGCAATCATGCATCTGTCATTTCATATTGACAAAAATTTAAACTGAAAAACTTTGATCGGCTTGAAAAAAACAAACATTGTATATGCTTTTTTATATAGTTTTAATGTTATAAGGCTTTTTTTTTGCGTTTGTCATCACAGTTCAAATGACTGTGTCCAATGAAGTCAAAGTATGGTATGTCTGAAAAAATTAAAAAGTAACAGTACGTTGAATAAAAGACATAGTATAGTGTGTGGGAAAAAGTCACGCTGTAGTATATAAAAAAACGTCATAGTACAGTAGGTTGAAAAAAGTAATGGTAAACTATGTTGAAAAAAGTCATAGGATAGGATGTTGAAAGAAGTCATAGTCTACTGTGTTGAAAAAAGTAAAAGACTCACACTATATCACATGAAAAATTCTTTAAAAGTCCTAAAAGTCATAGTACAGTATGTTGAAGAAAGTCATAAAAAAAAGTCATAAAAGGTTTGTGTTTATTTGTCTCTTCAAACACTCAACACCACACAAGGACAAACTGTGCGTCAGCTTTGTGTGATGAACATGCTGTTTGTTGTTGATGGTCCAGTGGTGAAAGACATTGTTAGGGCTTCAAGTGATACCGGTTCGATCCCTGCCACTGGAATGTTTAGGATAAATGAATTTGTACATTTGCGATCTTTTGTATGTAATTTCAGGCCCAGTTTTGAAAGACCACATTTAAAAAACGTTTGCTGCTTTCTTTATATATTTTTAATATGTTAAAAGGCTATTTTTATGTGTTTGTTATCCCAATTCAACTGAAAATGTCCAAAGAAATCAAAGTATAAAATGTAGAAAAAAGTCAGAAAGTTATGGTGTGGTATGTAAAAAAGGTCATAGGCTGAATCCCATTTCTCTGTCTTACCCATTCCCCTTTGTGAAAACATGCCCCTTTGAAGTGGGACACCACTTGGTTTAACAAACTTCCAAGATGCCGTCTGCAAGTGTGTGTATGTCATTTGAATGGGTTTGACAATAGCGTCATATGTACTGCATGTATATATTTTATATTTTATTTATGTTCACTTTGGTGGTGGTGATGGTGCAGATGCAGATGTTCTTATATGTGTAGGCTACTTGTTATTACTTAGGTCAATAAATATTTTATACAAACTGCATGGTGTGTTGTATATCTGTTTCAGTTATCACTGTTTTGAATGACATTGATGTTCAGAAACACTTTCTTTGTTAACTAAATATGTGTTTATTGCCCAATAAAGTAAACATAACAGGAAAAAACATTATGTAAAACGTATTAAATTACAGAACCATAAACAACTAGTACTTTAAGAACAATAACATACATGTCACACACAAAAGTCACTCAAAAAGGACACACAAGACCGCAAACATACAAAAAAACTACAGCTATTCTGACATCTGATATGACAGTCTGATGTCCTGTATCATAACCAACAACACTATACAGGTGCATGAACATGAATTAATCACAAATGATTACAATAATACAGTACCAAAATAAAAAGTAATGGTAGAGTGTGTTGACGACAGACTTAGTATAGTATGTCCAACAAAAAAACATAGTCCTCCTCTACATGCTGTGCTTTTCCAGATTTACCATTTATTTAAGCCTAACAAAGTAGTTTTGGTGCCAGAACCTGATCAAAATCTGTATAGTATAGTAGGCTGAAAAAAGACATAGTATGCTATGACAAAAAAGTCATAATATACTACGTCAAAAAAGGTCATGAAAAGTAATGGGTGGCAGTAGCTCAGTCCATAGGGAGTTGGGTTGGGAACCAGAGGGTCACTGGTTCAAATCCCCGTATGGACCCAAAAAGTTGGGAGCGTGGATTGGTGGCTGGGAAGATGCCAGTTCACCTCCTGGGCACTGCCAGGTGCCCTTGAGCAAGGCACCGTACCCCCCCCCCCCCCAACCGCTCAGGGCACTGGTTCAGCTGCCAGCCCACTCACTCTGACATCTGTGCATGTATAGGTCCTGAGCATATGTGTGTATTTCAGGCCTGTGTGTGAGTACTAACAAAAAGTGTGTACACAGAGTGTAGTGCAGCCATTTTCCAATTGGGGACTAATAAAACAAATGATCTTATCTTAATATTAGTAAATTAGTACAGCATGTCAAAAACAGTCAAAAAAACATTGTAGTATGGCATGTTGAAAAAAGTTTAAAAAAAATGTCAATTATAGCATTGCAAGAAAAGAAAATAAAAAGAAAGAAACTCATAGTATGTCGAAAAAGTCATAGAATAGTATGTTGAAAAAACACATTTGGAAGTCATAGTATAGTATGTTGAAAAAGGTAAGAATATATTATGTTGAAGAAAGTCATGCGTTTGTATAAAAATCATGGTAAAGTATGGCAAAAAAAGACAGTATGTTATGTCAAAAAAAGTCATAGTATAGTACGTCAAAAATACTTATTTTATTGTGTCAAAAAGCAAAGTATTATGTAAAAAAGGTCATGAAAAGTAATAATATAGTATTGTATAGTCGAAAATAGTCAAAGTCATAGTATAGCTTGTTGAAAAAAGTCAAAGGAGTGAATTATAGCATGTTGAAAAAAGTCTTAGTGTAGTATGCTGAAAACAATCATTAAAACTCACAGAATAGCATGTTGAAAAATGTATTAATTCATATTATAACATGTCGAAAACAGTCATATTGCAGTATGTTGAAAAAGTCATAGTATGGTATGTCAGAAAAAAAAATGTCATATACATACACTGTACATATATAAAATCTGTCAAAAAAAGTCATAACATTGCATAAAGAGTCATAAAAAGTCACAGTTGGCCTACAGTATATTAAAAATGTTGTAGTACAGCATGTCAAAGAAAGTCATAAAGAATAATAAAAATTGAAATGATGGTATGTTGAGGAAAGTCATAGTACAATATGTTGAAAAATGTCACAGTATAGCGTGTAGAAAAGGTCATAGTATAGTGTGTAGATAAAAGTCATTTAAAAGTCATAGTATTGTATAATGAAAAAAAACGTAATGATGTGAGCCAACTCAGACTGACCAAACCTGGATCCGAGTATGCAGTGACTTTTCTGGTATGGATATGAAGGTGTATTTCCTGCCACAGCTAGGGGTGCTTAGTTATGAAAAAAAATTGTTAGATTAATGTCGCGTTTGATGCTGATCGTCCTCGGAGATGATCCGGTGGTGAAAGGCCACAAATTTCAACGTGCAAACATCAATGTGAAAAATTCAACTTACAAACTTCACCTTGTGAATTTATAAATTTTAATTTGGGAATATCCAACTTAATCATGAGTTTGTGATAGCAGTTCAAATGAGTACGTCCAAAAAAGTCATGGTATAGAATGTGAACGAAAGATAAAAAAGTCATAGTACAGTATGTCAATAAAAGGTCTTAGTCCAGTGTGTTAAAAAATCATGATACATCATGTTGAAATAAGTCATAGTAATGTATATCAAAAGAAAACATTGTATAGTATGTCAAGATAAGCCATTAAAAGTAAAAAAAGTCCTAGTATAGGATGTCAAAAAAAGTCATGAAAATTCATAAAAGTCATAGTTTAGTATTTCAAAAATAGTCATGGTATAGTATATTGAAAAAAGGCGTAGTATTGTATGTCAAAAAAAGCATAGCATTGTGTGTAGATGAAAGTCATAATATAGTATATTAAAGAAAGTAGAAAAAAGTCTTAAAAATAACAGTGTAGTATGTCAAAGAAAGTGAAAGTACAGTATGTCGAAAAAAACTAAAAAAGTCGTTAAAACGTCATGGTATTATATGTTGAATGAATGTCATGAAAAGGGCAAACCTGGACTGGAAATTGAACATGAGTCACAGTTTGCAGGGACTACTTGCTGGTGCAAGCAGTGCTAACAACTGAGCCACTGAGCCACTGGAGGAAATTATGTTGAAAAAAGTGACAACAACATCATAGTGTAGAATGTTGAAGAAAGTCATAGTATAGAATGTTGATAAAAGTCAGTATGAATGTCAAAAAAGTTACAATGATTTTTGTTTGATGAACGTGATGTTTCTTGTTGATCATCTTTGAAAATGCTCCACTGGTGAATATGAATATGTAGAGAAAAGCTAGTAGAAAGTAATAGTATGGTATGTCAAAAAAAATATATATCAAAGTATAGCACCTCGAAAAGAAAGTGTCATTGCATAGCAAAAAACAGGGTTAGGGTTAGTATAGTATGCCGAAAAAAAACATAGAATAGCGTAGAATGTTAAAAAAGTAGTTTAGTTTATAAAAAGTGATAAAAAAAACTTGTAGTATAGTATATCTATCTGAGATTAACTGAAAAGAGGGTACATTTACCATTGAAGAAGCCAACAAAAAGCCTTAACAATAAGTGGTGTTGAAGCCATTACAGAGATTTTAGTTTTATCCTTTAACAATGCATGTCATTTATAATCCTACTGATATGCAGATGATGCTGATCACAATTACTGTCAATCATGTTAACTGTGATGATGATGGTGATGATGATAACGATGATGTCAGGGAGTGTTAACTCCATATTAGACCTCACCTGAGCCAGGTGTGTGTGTGTGTGACTAGGGAGCGGAAGGAAAAATTAATTTTCAACTGCATTTTGTGAGACAAACATTTAGTTCTTTGTTTAAAACAAGTTTGTTTGTGTTTCTGTTGCAGTTATAGAATAAAGAAACGGATTGTTGTGACACTACGAACGAATGCTCGTTGTTTTACTGACCGCTCCTACAAGTGGTATTAATATTCCTCCTATAAAAACAAATCACTACTACTAAAGTGTGGGAACATTTGCTTCATTCAGAATATCAAATCAGTTATGTCCTTTCTGTTCGATGGAAGTTGGATTTTTTTGGTCGGAGATGTCTTCCCCTCCAATCCAATATGTGTTTTGCTATTTCATTGGATGTGCAGCATGATGTACATGCAGAGTTTTGGTTTGACACAAAGAATTATTCAAAGCACGTTATTTTACATGTCTTAAAACGTGCCTGAAGGGGATTTTTATCAATATAAAGAATAGCCAAAGTTTTCACTTTAATAAAGAAAAAACAGAAATTACAGAGACATCTCTGCAAGGGGTCAGCAGACGCTTGCTATGGTAAATGGGCACATTCAATGGTGTTTCCTCTGCTCAAACAATTTGCAGCATTTTTACTGTAGGATTTGCAAAAATGTATTGAAATCCTTAGGTTCATGACTAAAAAAGGAAAAGTGAATGTGCTATGCTGAACAAGACAAAATAAAAGCACAGACTTAAAATGTGCACTAAACCATGGCATTACATTTGCTTATAGAGGGAATAAAAGTTAAGACACAGTTTCTTTCCAATGTCATTTATCCAGCTAAATGAAACTTTTGCTGGCCATGACTGCCAACAACGGTCTATACTGAGGTCAAGAGCTTTAATCTCGGCAAGGTTCCCATATGGATTACTACCAGTCTCTATAGAAACCGTGGCAATTATTCTGAGTGGTATATGAAACCTCAGCCACATTGTGCTGTCCTGCAGTGTCTTCTCTGACTGGCACACTTAAAATAATACAGTTAATTTTAGTGGTGGAAAAATCCACCATGAATCTTATGTTCAAAAAATAAGTTGGTGACGGTCCCCAGCATAATGAATTCAAATATCGAAATGCCATCCCAAAAGAACCAAACATCACCCAATCTCCATCAATAATCTCACCATGGTTATAGATTGATTGATTTGTTTAACAACTATAGCAGACATCACATCATTTCATTTAAAAGAATGGTTTTATGGCAGAACATCTGGAGACACTTTTGAGACTTGAGAGATTTCTTTGTCCCTGAATGACAGGAGTTGATCTGGTGGGGTCGTTCCTTGTTCCGATAGGGTGGGTTATACTAATAAAGTTGGAGGAGGGTCTCACTGCTGTTGTTATTGCACAGTAAGCATGCTTTACCTTGTATTTTTCAGAGGTCTGAGGGAGAGATTACATCCTTGGGTATTGAGTTCACCCTTCAATGTACGAAAGGTCCCCGTGTTTATTGAATCAAAGAGCAATTCGATAATATAAGTAATGCATGACAATTATAGATTGGAACATGAAAAGTCAACTATTGTTAGTGGTTCAAACAGAAATCATGTCTGCTTCACAAGAAAAGGACAGAAAGAAGGGGTTTAGAATGAGTCTGTGTGTTCATTCTATTTGTTTGGCTCCTTGCATAATTTGTTCCATTATCGTTATAGTAGCTCTGACTGTGACATGCTGGCAGAGGTCAATGTTGGCTGCCACGGGAGTGTCCGGGAGTGACAGAAGCACACACAGGGCACATAAACATGCCTACTCGGTTCACACGTAGTTCATTGGGCTAAAGGTCAGCAACCCCTTCCATTTATTAAATCCGCCTGGTGTCTACATATTTTGCAACATGGAAGTGAATCACTGTTGCAGACATCAAATGTTTCTTTAGGCCTGTAGTGTCTGAACGTCCTTTAACTTTAAGTGTGAGAGAGTATTTGGTATGGCTACCTTGTGTAAAACTGAATAAAAGAACTAGCTGTGTGTTTGTTTCTGATGTAGCTGTAAATTTAATGTTATAATAAAGCAGTACACTTGTCCCACTGTAATCAAAATAAAATCAAGTATCCATATAAATCTCCATACTGTTAAGATCATTGTAACATTAAAGTTAACTAATGAATGTAGATACAACTTTCAACTAAATTGTGAGGATCCAATGTCACCAACAAACAACTCAGCTGGGATTTTCCGGCAAACTGTCAAGCAGGTAGCATACAGTGAGAAACCTTTGTACACATAAGAACAGTAGGCTATAGAATGCTAATACAGAATACCAGCATTTAAATCATGTATCCTCCACATGTTGTTGCTCACCAAAAGGAACAAGGGAACACTAGAGTTTGCCAGGAGAAACCTGTTGTGGCTGTTGCTCTTGGTGGCATATAATGTACATATAAATATTAAATACATTATTAATATGTATATACATAAAGTCAATGTCACAGATCCACTGGCTGTATTTCTATAAAAATAACAATATGATAAAAAAGAAAGGAAAAAAAAATGTTTATTATAGCTACTGCATGGCTGTAGTAGCAATCTCATTAAACTGCATGGCTGCACCCGGTCATCTAATATCTGAGATTGATAATAATAACATATATATATATATATACACAATGTTTACTGCCATTGATCATCATTTCACATAACTCACAGCACCAATGCCAACCACAGCATTAGTTATATCTGTACAATTAATTCCTGTAGGACTTGTTACGCTGCGCCAGCACATCTCCAACATGTTTTTTTAAGGTTGATTGTCTGACAATTTGATGAATGCTACCCAGGGCTGTACTTCTTGCATCTGGATATTAACAAATTAAAAAGTCAAAGTGAAGACATTTACTGTAGCTGGTGATGCCCCATGATGTGAGGTAACATTTAATCTAGCAAACAAGTTATGCAGATCACAGTGCGAGGATCCTCTTTTGGCACCAGACTGTATGCACCTTCAGACAAAATAGATTTTTTAAACAACAATAATAGTAAGTATTTCATCTGAGGGAGCAGTTTTCATACTTGTGATGGTTCCTGGCAAATGACAGCCGGGAAATGTCTCAGCATTATATGATTAGTCATGCTTAGTCACTGGCAGATTCATGTTGAGTCTCTTTTTTATTTCAGAAGAAATAGAATATGCACATTCTATTCATTTATTGTTAATTAACATTAATATGTGGATATGTTTATGTATGATTTCAATATAGTAAAACGTAACACACAAAACAAACATGATGTATAGTAACTTAATAAGATGGCCAATCTTTATTTCTATGTAGTAACTCTAATTATAATGTAGGGAAAGCGCTTTTAAATCTATTATTGAAAGTAGTAATATTGAGTGCACAGGGGTCAGGCCAAAATGATAATTGGATGATAAAATTGATTCCCACTTCTGTTTTATTTGCTTCAGGCCCAGCTTGTCCTATTTCTATTTCTTTTTCTATCCATCCAATTTCCCTCCATCTGTAGTAGAAGCTGGCCACCATCAGAGTGTGGAGGAGGTTATTCAGCAATGGTGCACCCACTCAGACATCAGGGAATAAGCGGGTCGGAACAAAGAGCTATTTTGGTGGAGCTCCTCAGTATCTAGGTCTAAGTGATTAAAACAGTGTCTTGTGCCCATATTCTTCTAAATGAAGGTGTGTTTATGTTGCTGTTAAACATTCTCTCACTGTCTTCCACCTATCTAAGAAAAAAAAAAAAACATTTTCACTCACAGGAAGAATGTTTTCTATTTCCATTTTCCTGTTCTCATGGTGTCTTACTTTTACTTAGTAAGACAAAGTAGGATAGGCTGAAATAAAATAAACTTTAGGTGTTAATATATATATTTGTCAAAATGTATAACTAATCTGTCAACAGTTGATGATTGATTGAACAAATTCTTTCAGTTTTAAAAGTTTTAAAAAATAAAAAAATAAATGTGTTTAAAACTCATCTTGAGACATGTTGAGCTTCAACTTCACACGTAGTAATTTGACAAAAAAACTCAAGGTCTCCCTATTTTTTTTCAAACACATTCTTTAAAAGCAAATTGAGATTTCTCAGTTGTCATGAAGAGCGACGACATATTTCGAAATAAATTATTACTTTTTTTAAAGTACTATGATTATTTGCGTGCCAGTTAATTATAACAGCTATGCCTGTCTATAAATCCAACTATAACTGATACATTATTTAATCTACAGTACGCCTTCTTTTCTTTTTTTCACAGGTTCCCAATGCAGAGTGCTAATGCCACATTGACTCTCATGGGCCTCCACATCTAACCCAAATCCTTCTTTTAACTTGAAAAATGGCTTGCTGGGCTAACCACAAGGGACTGAGAAGAGGAATGCCTGGTCTGCCCACCACTGCTGTATTAGGTTACTTATTGACTGTAACATCTTTCTTCTTTCTGCCTTACTTCATTTTCCTTGTCTCAGTCCCTTAGCCCTTCCTCCACCACTTTCAATTCATCCACCTTACAACCCTCGAGGCCAGAGCATCACACAGTCTGGCCAGTTTCTCCTCCATGCCCTTTTGCTTTCCACAGTAAACATGGGACAGAGGTTTGTTATGGAAGCCCAGTTACGGCAGCGAGCACTGGGGCAAAGCCTAGTGGGGCCAGGCGGAATGGATGAGCTGTCAGGCGGCCAGTTCTGTGATGAGTCCCAGACTTCATGCAGGCTCAGATGGGGGAAAAATTGGTTCCTGTCAACCCCACAGCAAAAAAGGCTCCCATATCAGAACTACCCGGAGGATGGGTGTGATAGTTGGAGAGGAGGGAACCTGGGGAAGCAGTGAGGGGTTATTTGGGGAATATGGACTTGTTTAAACAAATTGGAACACATTTTAAATGCACATAGACACACACAAGCATATGAGCATACACACATTCCTGATTTCTCTTAGTTTTAATTAGATGAGCATTGGAAACATCATTGAACACACTAATGAAGCACTTGATTGTCAATGCAATATTCTAGGTTCTCCAGTTTCTATGTTCATTCTATATTCACACATGGGGTGTTTGTTCCAAGATGTACCGGAGGGAGCACAGAAGATGACAGCAGACTCCTGGGGAAGGAAGAGAAAGTAGGAGGGGAGGATGCATGAGGGGGAAAAGGAGACAAACAGGGTCTCCCCAGAGAGTATGACCAGAAGAGAAAACAATGATGTCTGATAGCGAGACATGGAGTGACAAGACAGAGAAACTTTAGTAGAAAGAGAGAAACAAGGAAGAGGACAGAAGTTGAAAAAAAGGAGAGAAACTGACCAAGGAGCCTGTAATTTCTGTCTAATTCTCTGCAGTTAATCCCTCAGATGTTCTTGTCATGGCAGATGTGGTGCAGAAAATGTATGGATTCATTATGTTCTGCTGCCTTTTGCTTCATAATTACTGTAAGTCTGCTTCACATATGTTTCTGCACATAATCCATCACTATTTCTCCTTTCTTAAGAAAAATAATCAAACTGTATCTTCTCTATCAGAAATGATACATTGGTTTTCTTTTAAAGTGACAATAGTTTAGGCTGGGTTGTAAGAGTTGTGCATTGTTAAAGAAACAACGCGTATATTAGTGTAATTCGACTTGGCCAAATCAGAGTTAAAATCTAATACCTTCATTTATACCTGACAATGTAAAGTGATTCAATTTTCAGCTTTGACTGCAGTTGTTGATATTATTCTCCTCAAATCCACAGTAGTAGTTTGCTCATAGGAATAGTGACAGATGAAGCATAGTAGGAAAATATGTGCATGTGCACACACACACAAACATGAAGAGAAAGTGCAGGAAGAGTACACATAAATTCAAGGAAAATGATAGAAAAAAAGAAGCAAAAAGGTACTACACCTATAGTGTAGCGACTACACCATTGTTGAAGGCGGGAGAGAAAAGTAGAACTGGCAGAGTTGAGAGGAGCGAGAGCAAGAAAACATCAGTGGAGAACTCATCACAATGCAGCGCAGCAGAGCAGCTCCCAGCCTGCACCACAGGAATCCCATCTTCAGGGCTCAGAGCAGGTAATAGGAATGCTCCAGCTATTAATGCTGGGAGTGGAAGAACAGGAAAAACCCTGTGTTCTCTGTTGAAGCCTTCGCTTTTCTATTGCCCACCTCTGATTCTGCAGCAATCCACATCAGAACACCTAGAAGAAATGGATTAAAATCAGTTCAGAACTTGTATGAAAGCCAACTTACATACAGAGCTCTGTGAAAAGAGACTGGGCAGAAGAAAATGAGACTGTAAAAGTGGTAGGCAATGTTTTTTGTGTCTTTTGCTTCAATTGTAAGGCCAGATTTGGGAGCTCGGTTTACAGAGAGAGTGTTTTGTTGTCATTTGTTTATAATGCTAATTGATTAAGCCGGCACAGACACAGAAATATAACGTACATGAACTCAGATTATGAACCAAGTACATTCAGGCTGACATCATCAAGAATAAAAAAAAGAAGAAAGAAGCTAAACAGAGTCTCATTCTAAATGGTCTTTTTTCCCGGGCATCCCCAGTAAACAATATTTTAAAACTACATTTCCATATCATGTCCAATCAGGAAACCTTGGCAGCAAAACCCCTTTTCAGTTCTGTGTAACATGGGAAACTGAGCCATTAACAAGCTTTCTCTTTTTCAAAAAGGTACTCATGGTCACAGTGGGCTGCAGCTGGTGGCTGCATTTCATGAAAAATAGACTTAATGGGTTTGCTAGCTATCTTAATCTACCTCCAATCTGTAATGCAAGAGATGAGGAGATAAGTAAAGTAGTCTGACTGAAAAATATTCTATGTACTAAATGACAGTCAAGGAAGGAACTGCTGTGCGCACCAGTGAGTACACCACAAAAGACATACACAAGATACAAGGCCAACACTGCTCAGACAACAACACATTTTTTTTTTACGCAATAATAAACTTGCTTGTGCTTGTTATGTTTAATACTATGAAAAAGGCTAATGAAACCATTCCAAAACATACCGTTTGAAAAGAAAATGCAAGCATATAAAAACATTTTTCAGCCATGTTAAATGTTTTCACGCAAAACACAACCAAGTATTTACTAGTATTGTTTTTTCATAGAGACTCAAATCAAAATCGAATCAAACTGAAAGTTCATAGCAGTGAAGGGGATTGTTTAACACTGAAACAGATACCATGGGTCCTCAGAGACCCAGGACTAAATTGCATGTAACCTGTCAAATTTTATTCAGGCAAGCCCTCAAGGAATTTACATTACTCAAAGTATTTATTTTTGACAAGTGTGAACTTTTTTTATTACATGTAATTTATACTACAAATGAATGCATGTACACACATTGAGACCTTACCAGTCACAGTAGCATGATGGTACAGCAGTGCTGTCTCAGGTACAGTGCAGGTCAGAAGTTTCTGTGATAATGGAAGTTACGGATGATTGACAAGATAACAACAGGCTTCTTTTTGAAAGTAAAGTGTGGCATCTATAGCTTATAACAAATAAGTAAGGCCTAATTGTTAATACAATGTTTGGAAAATGCTACAAGCAATGCTATTTGATTTAAAACCTTAACATGGCTTACACATGTAACAATTCTCCAAAGACAGAGGTAAAATTGTGTTAAAAATTGACCAAACACTTGTAAAATGTATTGAACAGTGTTCTCTCTTATATGGGTACGGTGTAAGCTTTCCATTATTTTGCAAATAGATTCCATGGACAAAAGTGCCTAACTGAGATTCGTAATTGGATTTTTGACTTGTTATGTAAAAATGTACTCACTATAAGCCCAGGCACCAAAACAAAACCTATGAGCAGCTTATGGCAACATAATGGTTCCATCTACTTGCGTGTCCAGCAAATACGTCAGATGTTCATTAGGAAGGTAGGGCCTCTTCCTCTATTGCTATCAGTGCTGCTTGTCTCTCTTCCTGCTAACATAATCAGCAGCATAATCAGCTCAATCTGTTTCATGGTCTCTTGCTACCGGACGAGTAGCTTTTCATGACAGCACTCGCCATCACATTGTATCTAAATAAATTGGTATTCACTCAGCATCTCCCATTGCTTTCCTGCATTTGTCGTACGCTGGTGTGAATTCAGGTTCTCCCACGCCTTGGGTCATTTGATCTTCATCGGAGTCCAAGATCAGAATCAATATCTTTGTTCATTCTTGAAAATTAGCTCATTGAACAGGTTTAAATCCTCCTCTGTCTCCAAAGCATTTAGATTCTCTTGTTTTTGTTAACTTGAACTCAAGTTCCACTTTCCACTTTATTTACCTGTTTACCTGGAGATTTAATGTGCAGCAGGATGTCTAAAGCACATACACAGAAAAAAGCACCACCAGATGCTAACACCACTGTGAACACGATACAGGACACACATCAACACATTGATGGACACACTCCTTCCCCCAAAAACAATGACAGAATCCAGTTGGACAGTACACAGGTACATCTGTCACAATGAACATGGACAGGAAGAAATACATACAAAAATCACATTCTGTATAGAAATTTCAAGAGATGTCAGTCAAGTAAATTCAGGTTCCTAATGGCCACAGGAATAAAAGAATCCCTGGCACGTCTTGATCTTAACGTAGGTAGCCTAAAAGGGGAGAAAATTAAACTCCCCAAAGAGTGGGTGATTAGGGCAGTTTAAAATATGGACAACTAAATGTGTGCTATCCTTGTCCTGACACCACAATCACGGCATGACTAAACAAGATTTCACAGAGACAAGTTATTTTGCCACAACACAAGCTAAAATTCAACACCAACCACCGGTCTCTACTCTCAGGCAAATGCTGCATTTTGCTTCACTGTCCATAACAGCTTTAGAATCAGAGATAGATATTCATCTGGAGCTTCCCAAAGATTAGGATGGCACGTGCTTTGCTATGTATTATGCTAATGAAGGGGTGGTTTTTATTAAGCTGCCTGTTCTTCCTCCCAGGACTGGGAGACTAATATCTCATCCTGAGTAGGTGGGTCACTCGGGTCAAATTCAGATGAAATTCCTGCTCACTTTTAATTCCGAAATCTTCAGTAATTATTAAAATAAGAAAGAAAAAGATGATTTTAATATTAAGACCTGTTCTGTGGCATTACAGTGCCAAGATAACAGCTATATATTATTAAACACACCTTTTCTTCAAATAAAGATTGCTTTGGGTTTAAATATTTGCTTTTAACAAAGGGTTGCACAAATGTTTATTTTATAAAAAATGGGCAGAAGTGGCCGAGGTGACATTACCTCACACTGTAGGTTAAATGTGACATAAAACCAAGTCACATTTCCTAATCAGATTAGATGAGGGATCAATCTGCTCTACCTGGGAAATAAGAGCTCATCAAACACAGCTTTAATTATCAGACGTGACCCATCAAATATGGCTTTGAGATTATTAAAACGTTATTTGCATATTTTAATAGACCTACAGTCTGTGCACTAAAGTGAAGGTTATTCTTCAAATGTTTACTGGATATCTTGATACTTAGACAGTTTGAAGTGAACAGGGGCTGTTTTAAACTCCAAGGGCCGCTCAAAAGCTCTTATGCCACTCACATTTTGAGTGTTGTGCTTAGCACAGAGGAGGGAAGTCACATCTGCCCCTGAGTTCCCCTCCTCACCCTTTAGAAGGCCATCCAAAATTAAGCAAGTACACAGATCGATGAGCACTCATCAGCCTTGCCATCTGGCCCCAGTTTGTTTTCTTAGCAAATGAAGATAATTATTGAGCAGGGTGGCTAATGACATGGCAATCTACCGGGCTGCTCCTGGTTTACTTTGTCATCTGGATTTTGAGAAATGTGGATGATAACATGTACTGAAATAGCCTCAGACGCAACCCATTCAGTACACAAGTGCTCTAACACAATAACTGGTAATGTATGCAGGTGTTTTTAATCAGCTTCTAACGGCTTTAACATTGTTGATTAGGGTGTGGCCAGAAGTGCAACATGCTCCACAACATCAGCATACAGAGAGTGCAGCTGCAGTTTTCTGTCCTTGTGATTCATGGTAACAATTTCTCATCACTTGGACAAGTCACGACAGTGACTTCCCTGGATGCTCTTAAAACCAGAACTGGCATGTCTCTGTGTATTCCTATACTTACTGTATCCACCCAAAGTTACCTGGATTACATTCTTTAAGGTTTTAGATGGATCCCTTATTTTCTGTTTTCAAAGAATGGGTACGTTTAGAAGTCCAGAACGGGTCTTATTTGTAATCAAAGTCTAACATAATTTGCAATTATCAAGCCAACTTCTAGCATGAAAAAGGCTTGAACTAGTAACATGTAGAATTAGTATTTCAGTCTGTCAACTACACGAAAGAAAAACTGTGTCTGCCACATTAATAGGCATGTAGCATTGCACGAAGTTGGAGGTCCCTCCCTTTTGACTCATGTATTAACTTGAAACCACACTGACACTAGTCAAATTGTGTTTATCAGATTGCTAGCCACCTTCATTGCTAGTGTGATAAAACTACTCTAAGAAATATTATATATGCTGTATATGTCTGGTGTATTCACAAACCTTTCATCCAAAGTATACTGGAATATGCTGAAGTCACTGTAACCCTGAACCCTGAAAGGAAAAGAATGAATAAAATATAATAAGTCTTGTATATTCAATACTAATAGCCTCATTCACCAAATATCACACTGCAAAATAGAGTAGAAAAGCACCGGAGTACACATACAAATTCATTCATACAGTCAGTATATTTGTCTCTCCGCTGGTATAGTGGAAAATTAGGCCATGGGCTTTCTCCTCTTCATGGCAATGTTATACAAAAGCCTTTTAATGCCATACAGTACAAGTTATTTGCAAAGATTTAATTGCCAACAAATACAAACTGATATACTGTATGACGCATATGACTCAATATGCCGCACAGCTTCCATGTGCCAGTCAACAGCACACAATGGACACTGTTCACACAATTTCATCAAGATCCAAACATTTTTTCCTTTTTGTTGATTTTCCCCCACTTTTCCTTCTATTTTTGAAAAGTCTAATTCTCCTGATACACACGGTGCTGCCAGCTGCTTCTTCTCACCTGCCAGCAAGAACTTTTCACCTGGAGGGCATAACAGATTTAGCGATCCGCCCTGATCCGATTCCCCCTTTTGGTGTACAAGTACTTTGCTACTGCGTTAGGGCACTATTAACCAAAACTAGGGATCCCGGGATTTGCGGCAGGTTTCTGCGGCGGTGTGGGAAGTGTCACCAAATGAAAAATTTGTGTGACGTCCTTTCGTGTTCTTCAACTATTCTTTTTTAAATCGTTTATAGATCTCCTTAATTTCATGGAGAAAGAGAGAAAAGAGAGAAACGGAGTGCTTCTGTTTCATTTTTTTTTACCATAATAGATTTAAAACTGTCTTGTGGCAGTGATGGAGGCTTTGAGGTTTTCTGTGGACTGTATACTGGACCCTAACACCACCTCAAAATGGACTGATAAATCTGATACCGCCTGAGGACCGCCTGAGTGTGTGTGTGTGTGTGTGTCTAACATAGCCTTAACCCTGCACTCTTTCCCAAGACAATTTAAACTTTAATTTCTACATCAACAAACATCCCCAGGCAGGGAACTGCAAGAAATTCAGCCCACCCTTCAGAATGTCTAAAATAACTGTATTCATAGACTAGAATGCTTGCTTTCAAACCTAAATTAACAGCAGTCTTTATTGTCTGTATTGTTACGTCATGTTGGCTAGCAATGCGGCCATCCAGTTATTAAAGGTGCTCTAAGTGAAGTCTTGCGTGATTTGTTGTCACATACAGCAAATATCTCATCACTATCTGTCATGGGGCTAGCCCATGCCTTCATGTAAAGCTGGGGTAGCATGTGGTATCATGCTAAGCTAACCTTTCTATGT
>NC_048407.1:14633723-14742533 GCF_013103735.1 Etheostoma cragini | reverse complement strand
AGAAATAAATCAAGTCACCAGGTGGAAAACTCCAGAGTCCATTCCTCTTTCTTCCACTATGGGGCTAAACCTTACACTATCCAAGAGATGCCTGTCCCCAGAAATCACAGTCTCCGGGGACACCCCAGGGTCTACAAACAGCAACAAAAGCAAAATGTGCCCACCTGCACCACGAAGCATACACAAACAGTGTTCCAGCGTTCCAGCCAATAACCGACAAGAAGGATTTGGAGGTGGTTGTTTTTTGACACTTTTATTATTTGGATGTTTCTTCAGATCCCAGGCAGTGTGGTAGTGGGCACCTCTATAATCTCTGAGTCTCAGGGTCACTAGAAAACATTCAGACACATCAGAAGTTGGTTGTTTGTCGGCTTGTAGTATTGTGTGATGTCAATTAGGCTCAGTTTCCATGGGCTTGCCTAACGCACAGTGTGAGCATGATTATACAGTATGTGTAGGCACAGACATAGCCTTGCAACCTTGTCACCCATCTTTGGGGTGACGGCCATTTATACAGCCAGCAGGGAAGGTTTGCATGTCCACTCAGATATGCTAAACCCGCACCTGCAAATTTCAGTGTGCTGTTCTGCAAACAAATAATAGATAAGAGCTCTTCAACGCTATGTCATTCTCAATTAATGCACTATTAAAGGCCACTGGAAACCTAATTAAACCTATCTTAATTACAAGTGGTGTGATTATACAAGAACATATAGATAGATAGATAGATAGATAGATGGATAGATTTTGTTAATGCCAAACTGGGAATTACAGTATTAAAGCAGCAATTAACAAGGACACTCTCTCACTCACATACACAAATATAAAAAACACAAGATATATATACTAAAAATAAGGAATAGGATAAGAAATAGATGAAAAAGATAATAAAAGATCAAAATACCAGAACACCTACTAAAAAAAAAATACTGAGAGCAATGAAAATGATGCACATGTTTATACAAGTGTAAGACAATTTACAACTTACATACATAAATTATATTGTTGAAGTTTCTTGCCAAAATAAAAATAGTTTTGGCAATTAAATTAAGAGATCTTTGTGCCTGTGTTTTGGTCTGGGCTCTTTGCACTGGTTTAAAATGGGTGGTGCAGTTGGTTAAGGGCAATGTCATTTCTGAGGACCAATCAGGGCTTTAGCATTTTTCAAATAAAGAACTGATGACAGCTGGTGGTTCTGTATCCTGAGGTAGCAAATTGCTGAGTGTATGACTAAATATATAATACCTAAGATTTTTTTTAAACTTTGACTTGATTGTTGCATTTTTAGTCTTAAGTATTTCAGGGCACAGACAAATTCGGTTTGGAAACAATGTATTTGTATTGCTGCTTACACACACACACACGCATGCAAGCAAAACACACACACCAACAGAACACAGTTAAAAACAGTTTCCCTAAAGAGTTTGCAATGATGGTTTTAAATTGACCTACTGTATAGGTACAAGCGTGTTAAGTTTCAATGTGTGTTGTAAAATGTTTGCACGCACAAACACACACACACACACACACACAAACACACACACACACACACACACACACATATAAGGTCAACAAATCTAAAAATTAAGCCTCACAAAACAATAAACAAAAGACCTTCAGTAATAACCAATAGCCAGTTAGATTATTTCATGTAAAAAACTTTATTTGTTTTTACTAATGTTTCTGCTGACATATTTTTCACTTATTTATGATAAATGCAACATGATTTTTTTTCTCTCATAACAGAGGTGATATCTAAATTCCATTGTTCACTTTCCTTGTTAAAAATGCTCTCACTCCAAGTGTCAATTTCCAAGGTGAAACCTTTCCCTTCTAACCAAGAGAAATAAATTCGAAAATAAATTACCGTAAGTGACTTCTCAAAACCAAACCCCCTCCTTTAAAAAGGCCATGTAAATAATTACTTTTAACGGTAGAATTCCCCCATCCCCCAAAAAGTCTATTGACACCCCCTTCAGGCCCGTGCCCAAAAGTTGTGTGTGTATGTGTGTGTGAGCGTGTGTGTGTGTGTGTGACACACTTACAGATGGTCAACAATAGAAAGCAGTCCAGCAGTCCAACCCCTCCCATTTAAAGAGATTTCCTTTATCAGCTTCCTCAATAGCCAAGCTGCTTTTATTACTCCTTAACCCAGCTGCCTGCCTATTTAAACCGCCCATACATTTTCAATTGAGGATTTCAAATTTAACAACCTTGATCACCATTAAGCACAACAAAAAGAAGGGAGGATGCATTTATAATGAAGATGAGAATTTCAAATGCAGGTAACCTTGGTGAAAGTACAAATGCTTTTGAGAGATTTTGACTGCCAAACCACTGAATGTTTTAAAAATAATCTTATGTTACCTGAATATTTTTTTTTTAGTATCAAACTACCGCTTTTTGCGCCATATTTCTTTATTTTTTTCATAAAAGGGGTGTTTTTAATATGTATTACTGTACACAATCATATTGTATTTCGCTGTGCAAAAGTCAGAAGCTACTCTGAACATTTCTAGGTAAAGGCAATTTTATATGGTAAGCAGTTAGGTGTTAGCCAAAGTGTTGCTTGATGCAAAATAGTGTTAATTATTAAAATGCATATAAAACAGATAGACTTCAACAAAAGAAGGTAAAACAATTCTTCAAAAAAGAATCACAGCGCATAACAACTATTTTCCATAAGTCTTATTTAACTTTGGATGCCTTTTAAGTTTTAACTTTTGTTAGATAATTTAATGTCATATGGTTACATGTCATTCAAAAAGAAATAAAAGAAAAGTTGTATTGATGCAGAGACATTTGATTGGCAAAACACCACACATGTCATGATGTGATTGGTGGAAATGCAAGCATCACTTTTGTGTTCCTTTTTGAATGATGCAACTGCCAGATGCCAGGGTCACTGGAGCCCCTCTCACCGCAGAAATTTGCCAAGAAAACCCCTTCATCCGTTATAATACCGTGAGGCCCTGTAACTCAAGATCAGTAGATCTAAGGCAGGATATGATGTAGTTTTCCGGTCAGCTGATGCACACTGTGTTAGCGAACAAAAGAAAACAAATCCAGACACACGTGCTCCATTGTTGCAGTGAAACTGAGACGTGAGGCTTTTCCCCTGGGGCTGCCTTCCACCTCCCATCTGTCTTTGTTGTCTTTGGTTGGTAGACAGCATGTGGCTCCTACGGTGTCTGATACAATGTAAAGACTACTGACAATGTGATGGTTTAAAGAACACAGTCCCCAGCATGTGTTACAATTCAAACTATGTGGCTGTTTGAGTTAATTAAAAATGTTGTACACATGGCAACAGTTAAGTATTTGCAAAAGAAAGTGAATAATGTAAGTGCAAGTGCAAGTGTCTGACATCTGATTTATAGTTGGCCCCATTGTCACTTTTACTTCATTTTTGTAGATTATCAGGATGTAAACGGTAGCCTAAGTTTCCCTTATGATGGATTTAATGAGCTTTTTTCTTACATGTAATTAACTTGTTGAATGTTTGACCTTCAATGGGCAGAATCATGAATGTGTTTGACACAAAAGCTGTTTTGTCCCTGTGCTTACCTTACTCACATCTGAGTTGAACTGATAACATGATTTTGTGACATCACAACTAGTTTAAAAGCCAATTGTGGTCCAGTATGCAACTAAAAGTCTAATGTGGAAAATTGAAACCTCAACTGCACATGCTCAGAGTATAAATGTTAACATGTGCATAGAATCTGGGGGAATCACAAATGATTCCTTTTTATGTGTTAACACATGTCTGGAAGGGATTTTTAAAATAACTTGTATTTCAAAAGCATTGGATTAGTTTTGCACTAATGCACTATATGTTACCAGATATCTATTAGCAAAGCATTTGAAGCTACTTTAAAGTTCAGATCGGACCATTACTAGTTTACTATTTTAATGTCTGGATAATTTCATGTTTGCAGTGCATGTGTGAGAAAGGGGTCGAAAGACCAAACAGCAACAATGACTATGGATCCAGCTAGTTGTAAGTCCTGAATGTCATGATTTTATTTCTAATATTATAATGTTGGTTAGTGTAAATAAAACATTTTTGTCTTACAATTCTCTGTGACACATCCTATTGTTTGGTGCAAAAAAAAGGCTCCAAAACATTGTAAAATATAGTCACAAATAAGCGTGTGTGTGTGTGTCTGTGTGTGTGTGTGTATGTGTGTGTGCGTGCGTGCGTGTGTGCATGTATGGTATGTACATGAAAGCTGTTTTAAAATAGTTTTGTCTCTCACTGGTTGCTGAAATAAAGTAAAGGTTATGTTACCCACATGGATGCTATTTTATGTTATATTATACGTGTTGCTCTTTCAAATGATTATTTTCTTCATTCTGGTACCTCTCATTTATATCAGTTGAAATCTCAACTGCCACAAAGTCCCCAGAAATATCAATCACATCGCTTTACGATTCACATTTTTTTCTAAGCTAATATTACCTTTCTCATCCCAAAATGCAGAGGCAATAATGAGGCAAAGCATCAATCCTACTTTCTGACACTTTATGCTTGAAGAAGAATTTTCATGTCAGGCAATAACCGCTAGTGAGCCTCAGCGGTACTAGCTCTGGGCTTGCGCCTACACCAAAGCCTAATGGGATAGATCAGCTCTTGCATAACTGGGGGCAATCACTCACTCCATCTCCTTTCTGACAGGGAGTCAGTACTCAGTTATGGCTTCTGGGTAATATCATTTCTGTTATCTTAAGATATCAAATTTCTGTCTTTATTGGCAAAGACCTTGGCAAATGGAGGGTAGTTTGCTCGCCTTGGCAAGACAGGATGAAAAATGAAAGCAAATCTATCTACCTTGCAATCCCCATTTAGGATGCAGTTGTCAGGTGACATTTTAGAACATCGGAATATTTAACTTTGATGTCACCAAAGCTTTTGTTAAAGCAACACCTGCACTCTCTACCTGATATAGAACTTTTGGTAAGACATTTAGATCCAGTTGATGCGTTACAGCATTTGCCTTGGTAAATTTTGTATGTACTTGTGGGTTACGGATTAATCATAATGTTCAGCACAATACAACAATATGTGCATGTCATAAGCCAACATTGCTGGCATGTGACACCCAGCAGTATGGATTGGTACTAATTATGATAACTTTGTTGTTTGTTTGCAGTTGACTATTGTTTGTTTTAGCAACTTTCTTCTAGCCCTTCCTGAATTGGATACATGTTTACTCATTTTGTTTAATCCACAACCCCTGTACTGGCAATATTATTTACTTTTATTCCCACAGAATACATGACAGAGTCAACAATAACAACATAAATAAATAAAACCATTGGAAGAAAAATTAACATCACAGGCATTAACACACTGCAATGAAGGCTAACACAGTGATGGAAAGACTTTTGGAACAAAAACATTCTACTGAAGTCAGATCTACCACTGTGCATGAAATCTGCTGTGCTACTGTGAAAACACTCTCTCCACACTTTTGTTGGCAGGACAGGTGATGTGTAAGAATGAGGCTGGAAGAATACAACAGCAATGAAGTGTTGGACCAGTCCAGGAAATACACATGTTACAAAATAAAATGGACAGTAGCTGTTGAGGAACATTCTGTTGATTGGTAACCATCTGGGCTTTTTGACAAAGCAAAGAAGAACTTTGAAAAGGAGATGCTCACAAGCTATACACCATATGGGGGGCGCTTAATATTGTAGACAAGGTGAGCCAGCTCGAAGCTACACTGGTTGAGCGAAACATAATTAATCCCGTACAACTTCTCGTCACAACAAACAAAAACAAAACAGAAAGAAATTACAATGCAAGACCAACCGACTATACAGCAAACCCCTGTTCAGATTTCCTCAACTTTCCTTGTCTACATCTGAGGGAGAATGAGTAATTGCTGGACACACTCTCCATGTGAGCTGTGGACCTGGAAGTGGTCCAGCTATTAACAGTTTGCCCAAAACACTTTAACTCTTTAAGGCCAAGGGGACAAGATTGACCCTTGCCTTTGCTGTGATGTTTTGTCTGTGTGAAATTTTAGTTTTTGCTGCCCTTCTGGGTAACCTGGTGGAGAATAAGCAGTTTTAACCACCAGACTTAATTGCCCTCACAGTGTGTGCAATCAATTTTGGCTTGAAAGCACCACCCTGCTACCCAGACACCCCTGAGGTATCCTCTCTGCCCACAGGCCCTGAACGATGACTTACCCACAATCTGCTGCACAACAACACAAACCTATTCCATTTAGCCATTTTTCTTGTGAAGGAAAAACAAGAAATGATGGTCTGGTGGTAAAGTAATAGAGGTCAGAGGGGATCTGGGGTTCATGAGTTTCCACACCACATTTTGCCTAACCCTAACCCTGTGCTATTTTTACACAAGGAGGATTCTGCAAAGATCCTGACAATACGTAGTTTATTTGAATTATTTTTCTGTCCTCTGTTTTGCCCCATAACTCTGCTTGATTATTTAGGATAATTTCTTGCTGTTTAAATATTTTTAAACATGCATTCCACTCAATCAGTTTGTACTCTCCATGGTTTTTCTTCTGCCATAGCATTTTGTGTAATGTGAATTGAAATCATCTCTCTCATTATCAAGAGAGAGATAAAGATTTATGAAAGGCACCCAAAATAAATAACGACACAATTGTAATAATTAAGTCTATATCATCACCCCAAAAGTAGATATGTGGCAAATCAACATACTCTGTTCTACTAGTATTTGTTACATCATGCCAGGGCATTGCAAGAACATTGTCCTTTGAGACTAATTATCCTACCTACTGCATGGTACAGTACAAGTGTAAAAACTTACTTCCTTTGAGCAAAAGCATGTTTCATAGTATCATATAATCATAGTAGCATATCACCATAGCTTCTCTGTGCAATCCAATCCCACATTAATCATTTAACACATGTTTTGTATGTAATCCAGCATCTATGTTTCAATATGTATGCATTTTTGATTGCTCAACATTCTGTATAGCTACAAGTGATTCATAGGCATAACCCTAATACAAACACTCACATAAATAACCAGTAACAATTATGACTATGAATTATGATATTTCTGTATCTATATTTCATAAAACAAAAGCAGAAAAATACCATATTGAATGATCTCACTGTTAAATAGATCTGTTTACCAAGCTTGAAGCAATGATGGTATTTGGTTGAAACTCTTTCTGTGGCCTTGACACCCTTATGATGTCTCCATGCTTATTATTTAGGCCTAAATACCTTGAACTACTCCAGGGATAAATAAGTTCCTCAATCCTCTCCTCTAATGCTGCCACAGAGGATACATTATACACGGATCCAGTTCTACTTCCTCTCATCATAATAATATGCTTTGCATGGCTTTTCCACTTCATCTAGAATCATGGTAATCCCTGTGCTTCTGTGTAATTATCTCTCCTCTAGGCTGATCTCAGTGCTCCTCACCTGCTCAGGCTAGTCACATTACCTCCTCACTTTTGACTCTTAAAGCTGCTGCCAAGGGTCCTCTTAACTCACCCCAGAACTTTTCCCTTTGCCACCCCCTCTCCAACACACCCTCTCTCTCTGTATGTCTCATCTATTCCCTCCCTGTTTCTCACTCTATCCTTCAAGAGGAATATGATAAGCACAGATGAACCAGCGCTTCACAGCACATTTGTATTGGGGGTATATCCCTTATTAATTCCCCAACTATTTTAATATGTGGAATGAAAAGAAAATAATGGAAATATAATTTGCTAAATTGACAAGGAGTCATGGGGTACCTGGGGGAACTGAAGCTGTTCTTTTCTGTTATGCATATTATCATACCATTCGGGCCCATTCTGGCTGACACTAACTATCACTCAAAGGGAAGAATTTCTCTATTCTTAAGTTCTAAAATTCATTCTGCTTACATCCGGTGGCAAAGGAAGTGTTTTCCCCAATGTCCAACAAAAACAAAATGATCTACATATTGAGAATTGTGACAGATCTTTTCTATTGGGAATATTTCCGACCGTAACTTTAGTTTACGACACCAAGGCAAAGTCATGTTTTGCCAACATGACTCTTTCAATCCGTCAAAACGTAAATACAACAACAATTACCTTTAAAAAATGGAAAGGTTTATTCATTTAAGATTTTAAATAATTCTAAAGTTTTGACATGATTTTTTAATTGGAGAAATAATGTGCAGTCAACAACATTTAAATGGCACTATGACCATCTAAAATGTTTCCCACAACCATAAGTGTTACAGTATGCATTTATTTCTAAGCATGTCAAGGGGTTCCAGTTGCAGAGTCTCATGACTGATTTAAGCACATAACTTGGCTGAAGGCAAAACTGTGTTTGTGACTTTTCAATTATCCAACATCTTGTTCAAATAGCTTTTATGCCTTCAAACAGTCAAGTTTAATTTAATGGTTTTGGAAGTATTTTTCATTACGTATTCGTTGAATACTACATCATACTGAGACGTGACTAACTGTGCCTAGGGACTGGAGTAAGCATTGACTGGCTGGACTGGAGGCGGAGAGTCTCCAGACAGAGATGGAGTCTGAACTTGGACCCCTCTCACACCTTTGCCATATTGATTAGAAAGTACATAACTAATCTTGACCAAATATAGGTGAATTGCTGAGTAATTAAAACTGTATTGCTTGGCTTATAGAATAGATTAACCAATACATCCTCATTTCTTGACGACAGAATAGGTTTTTAACACCTAGTTACATTGTGAAAAGGAACCAGTTAAGTAGTTAGTAGTAGTAGTATTTTAGAAAACAAAAATACTTCATCAGTAATTAGTTTAAAATAAGCCACGTAAAACTACTAAAATAAGGACGTCACAGATGTCAACGTGTCACGGACTAAGGTCCGTAAGAGTTTGGTAATTTCAAAATAAACTTTGATTTTTGGGTTAAAAAGGAGTGAAAGTCCAGTGTTTCTTTGACCCATCCACCACCCTAACCTTCCTCCTTCAATGGAATTTGGCGCTCTTGTACTTTGTCACTTTACTTTATTGTTTGTTCCTGTAGTAACTGCTACGGCCACAAGAGGTCTCTGCCTAACAGCAGACGTAAACATGGGGGGTTATGAAACAATGGACCTATATGGTCGTTTTCTGGGCGAGGACAATCTGGAATAACTATGAAAATAACTGATAAACTAATGGCAAATGTACTTGTTTCAATACATTTCAGCTTCAATGACAACTGCTAAAATGTAAACAAACCAAGAACTCTAATCACTCCAAGCTACCAGAAAAGTTATATATGAATGAATCAACTAACAAAGCAAACAACACACAGACCCTAACTCGCTAAAAGTGCTCCTAAGCCCCTAAACTGCCATTTTTACTTGAATTCTCAAGAACGTGTCTAAGTGCATAGTCCACATGTCAGTCTACATGTTATTCACAGGCAGATAATATGCAAGACTTGCCTGTCTTGATTTTAGTGTGTCTGTTGTTGAATGTTCACAACAATGATTGTTTGCACGTTTTTATTACAGTGGTGTAAAAGTTTCCAACTGCCTTACACACTACTGTGGGGCATAAGGTCTCTCCTCAGGGATACCACAAAGGGCAGAGGTGTTAATTATTCAGATCACATCAGCGACGTCAGCACAACTTACCCATTGCTCCTAATTGTCCCTTTGGGCGCTCAGGTTCTCATTATGGGAGCACTTTGTGATCCAGTGTTGATGTTATTTTGTAGAAGCACTGGAGCAGCATTTAGACATGTTCAACTGTTTTAATGTTTGTTTCACTTATTGGGGAATATAAGTAGGGCTGCACGATTATAGCCAAAATGATAATCACGATTATTTTGATCAATGTTGACATCACGATTATTTATCATTATTCATTTATTTGTTTATTTGTAAATTTTAACCAAAACAAATTTTATTGTCATACAGGCTAATTATAACTGCTTTCACATCCAGATTGTGCTACATTTTGGCTAATAAATCCATATGGTGCATCAATTTTATGCTACATTCCTCTTATGTTGTACGCCCGCTATATACCGAACAGAATATCAACGCGGTTTTTGATAAACCTACCTCACTACGGTGCACTTAAATGCTCATGATCAGACAGTGGTTTACGGAGCGGTAGATTGGCTTTGCAAAAAGACCCAGAGCGTTCTATGACTTGAATGACACATTTAAAATATTGCTCAATCACGCATATTTGATTGTGAGAAGCCAAAATCGTGATCGTGATTAAAATTTGATTAATTGTGCAGCCTTACATATTAGTATACCTAAATGATGATACACAGCTTATATGTTACAATTTAATTAAATTACAACAAACAAAACATTTAAAAGGCTTCTTTTTTTTTTTTGCTGACTGAAACTGTAAAGTTAAGAAACTGCAAAAAAGAAAGTAATGAATCCAGAGGAGACTCAAATCTTACTAACACTAACTAAGGAAGCTCCACCTCCCCAAGGCACCAAACATAAACTTCACTATCCCTTGACCTAAAGTTTTCATTTCAAACTTGTAATTACTTGTTGTTATTCATTCCCTATGTGCCTTTGTATTTCTAATTTGTTTCAAACTCTTGTATTGCGGATTTATTTTTACATGTTCACAACAGTTTTAGTAAACACTTTGAACAGGGAAAAACCCTGGTCATCAAGGCAAGCCATTGACTTAATAGAAGAAGTAGTCTTCACTTGCTGCAAGTGCTGAAATTGTGAAAATGTTGTGTTAGGGAGTACACTCTGGTCCATGTTTGGTGTTTGACAATAGTGCAGTAGTTCCACAGCATAGTCCATTGCTCTTGCTTAATGCCTTGACAGTAACATTTACATTATCAACCATTCCTTTTTAAGACGGGGACATCTTTTTATTAAAATGCCATTTGTTCAGATCTCTAAATTTGACAAAGAAATATTAAACATAGTGTAAATGACACGATGTATCATGCCAATTTTGATGTTAAAATGTCTTATTCACATAAAAGAAAATTGAAATACACAAAACTGGCTGACAGAAACAGGATTTTGTTTTTGCAATTTGTCAACAGCCCAACACTCTATCAATCGACTTGTCAAAAATAATTATTCTGCTGCCATCATTTTCAGATTCTAACAAACTGTTCACATTCTAAATTACTGACAGGGTATTTTTTCCTATTTCAGCAACACTGGGTTAGGCTGCTGGCTTAGTCATATTTTCTCTTGATGCATATCTACAGTTTCAAAGGCATTCTTCTCAAACCATGCATTTGACAGAATCATTTATTAAAATGTATGATTGCTCGGTTCGTCCTGCATTGAAATTACTCTCATTGCTCATCCAGATCACATCAAGATAATATGAAAAGTAAACGTCTATAGCCTCTTGTCTATTAAAGCAAAATGTTATCTTACATTAATTTTACATAAAGCCAGTTGAAGCGACAAAAGGTTACTTTCCTCCCCCATAAGGTCGCCGGCAGTCTTTGAGCCAGTGAATGTGTGAATAGATCATAGAATCCACACAACTTTAAGCATCTTCATAATATACTATTCTAAAATATACAACTGCATCAAGTTTAATTTGAGAACACAAGTAAATATCTTTCAACCAAAAATTAGACAGATCCAACAAAAAAAAAAAAATGCAGACAATTATAAAATGGCTGACTTCAGGTTGGGTAGGGCTGTGTACCAAATTTCGTTTAGCAATCTGTTTTAATTTTGTGCCTTAACTTAACCAAACTTAATCATAATAGTAACTATTTTAGAAGGCTCTGACAAACAAGCCAAGCCTTTTTCACAGCAGACAAGAATGACTTGCATTGTAGGAAAAATCACAGGTGTCACAAGAGCAAACAATGGCTTCGTTCCTATTACATTTCCCAGTAAGTCAAGCAAGTCAATTCAATTCAATTCAATGTTATTTATATAGCGCTGAATTACAACAGCAGTTATCTCATTGCGCTTTTCATAAAGAGTAGGTCTAGACCGTACTCTGTGATGTTCTTTACAGAAGCCCAACAACAACAAGTCAAGTCAGTCAGCATTCATGATAACAGGACCCTGAAACTTGCACACATTAATGCAATAAATATAATGCAACCATTATTTTTTACACCTGTGCTTTTCCTGCTATCAAAACTCAAAAAGTGTGGCTTGAAAATGATTCATATACGTCAGGGTCGAGGGGACTTACTGTTACTGTATGGACTTGTTGGAGGACTTGTTGAATGCAATACTCAATATTTCAATATTCAATCTCTATTTTAGCGAAGGGTATTAGAGGATGGCACCTTATTTCTCATTGTTATTCATTTATCATTGCTGAGGACAAACAGAAACCTGCGACCACTTCACTTTCACTTTTACATAGCTATGCTGGCTGCAACACCTGATTGACTTACAAGTCTTTCCGCTCACCTTTAAAGCTCTGCGAAGGTATTCATCAGTTTCTTACTTTAACACCCTCCATGTTTCAAATACTTTAAAAACATTAAAATTATGCCTCTGAACTGAAAAGTTGAAACTGGGCTTTTTACTTTTTTTTACTGTGCTGTTTCCTGTCCTTTACTGCAGCAGACACGCTGTTGTCTTTAACATTTATGTTTTGTGCTGTTAACAATTGCAAACATGCTCTTTGGTTTTCCTGTGCCGACCTTGAGTGTTTTGAAAGATAGCCTACGAAACATACATCTTACAGAAACAGAAACGTGTCTGCCCCGCCGCTGCTGCTGCTAGCCTTGTCTGTACACACGTATGTTTACCATTAAGTGAAACAATAGCTTTTTTTTCTTTATTTGCCCATATATTTTTATATTTCAATTCCCTTTCCTGAAATAAAAAAGTCCATGTTACTTTTGATCGGAATCCAGTTCCTTTTTTTAAATACATTTTTGTCTGGATTTATGGAAAAATCTAAAGATTTTCTTACATCAAAATGTCATTAATTAAATGTATTTCATGTGAAAATAACATATTACCATCTTTTTGTATTTTATTTCGCCTGGAAACGCATGAGTGTCGTGTGAAAAATAAGCGTTGATCCTATTTCTAGCATGCACGGGTATTAGGCACGGTTTGTGCCGTGCCTAATATGTGCATGTCATGCAGGCAGTATGTAAGCTCTAACCGGTTCAGATGGGAGCCCAAGTAAAAACGGACACGTCACACAGCTGACATGCAGGCAGCGTGCATGAACCCTGAGAACAAATGTAAATGTGGGTCACAATCAATCTATAAGGACAATTCCCTGGTGAGGACAGTCTGCCACGCACACCTAACTGAAATTTTGATCAGATTTTTTATCAAAACAAATTGGTGTCAAACTAGAAAAGATTCTTGTGGCTTGCTGCCAACCTGTTTGAGGACCTCTTTCCAAAATACTTTATCCTTGGATCAGAAAACCTCTCTCCATCACTTAAATGCAGGGTTGGTAATGTAGAAATGCTGGCAAGATATAAAAGCATTTTCTCTGGGCTCTGTCTAACCCCTCCACCTGCCATCGGGGCTCTGCACAAGCACCGCTGTGTCGCTGCTTTAGAGCAGAGCGGAGCAAGGACCTCAGTTTTACTTCATGTTTCATTCACCAGTAAGCAAACACCCAATACTGTAAAACCAACGCAACTACTGTTAGCAATGCGTCGACGACACATTGACCTCAGGCTTGTACACCAAAGGGGTGGAGTACTTGCAGCGGGGCAAAGAGGCATTTCATTGGTTCATTTCAAGCAGACCGAAAAGCAGTGACAGCTGGGCATTTTTACAGGATTACAGCTGCTACAAAGGACGGCTCTTTTTTGTTCCCTTTTCAGAGCCCATAAGTTATTTACTACCATTGGGGTTAAAAGACCATTTTGAACAATATATGAAAAAGTCTATATTGGAAATAGTTAACAACCATGCCTTTAACATAACCTCTCCCTCCATCTCAATCGTCTCTGCATAAAGCCTTCTCTTGGCCTCTTAAAATAAAAAAAAAATAAAAAATAGAAAACCACTGTCAGCGACTGTCACACCCATTGAAACATCGCTCATCTGTCTGCCCAGAAAATAAGCTGTCAGAATGGAGAAAGCCACTTGTCTAAGGATCATATTTATGTAAGAGTTGTGTCTGCTTCCAATTTCACGTAGGCGCACATCTTTCACCTTCAGACTCCACTCCAGGAAATTCATGTATTTTCTCCATGTGATTGCAAATTGCTCCTGCACTTCACGTCCCACACCCTTATTTCTGCTGCCGCTGATGGATCAGGTCTGTGTTACTGGCAGCTGCATTTTCCATATGGATCAATGGCAGTGTATGCATTGCTGATCACAGATGACTATGAATATTTGATGCTGCAATATTGTTTTGTTTGGAACATATAAATCTTCAGTCAACATTTACACCTCAGTCATGCCACTGACTTGGCTTCAATAGAAGGCTTTAGGAAGAGGTTTGGATTACATGTTCCTGCAAGATATATTACTAGTTATACTACTAGGTTGTTTGTTTGATTGAATAACCACTGACGACTCTCACAGTCTATTGAAGACAGACTTCAGTTGGCCACTGGAAGAGGTCAGATCAGGCATTTATGAACTTCATCGGCTCATATTTAACTCAATTATTCACAATGCTCTAGTGAGTGAATGGCATTTTCTAAATTTCTAGTATTTGGTAAAAGGAGGACTTAACAGGAACGCCCCAGCAGGATTCAAAATATGAAATCAGTCTGACGTTTTTATTGGTTAGGTACACACATCCTCATTCACTTTTGAGGATTGCTTATTAGTTTTATCAGTTTTACAAGTTCTTAAACACGCAGCCTTGGGTACTTAACCTGCCATATTCTTGAGTTTAGCTCTGTTAAGACTGGTGTGTTTTGCAGAGGGCTTGTACAGGATGCTTCTTCGTTTGTGACTTTCATGCCCAACTAGTTCCTGTATCATGGTGGAACATTTGACAAGTGGAGACTGCTGACATCCCTGGAGGCAAGCATTTGCAGTCTATATACAAGTTGCTATATGGTGCTTTGGGCTTTACATTAAATATAAATAGTTCTTTGTGTTATTTTTAACTTCTCCCTATTTCAACTGTTCAAACATTCTAAAAAGAATCTTTTTTTTCTTCACAATTGATCTATATTTGTTTTTTTTATCAATTATAATCGTAGTCATTCCTCCTATTGGGAAATATAGTGTCTATTTACACAGAGACACATTGCACAGGAGAAAAACAGGTTTAAAAAAATCTGATTCATGCACAACTAACGCCCACTATTAGAAATGAAATTGATCAGTGAAAGACGAAGGAACAACAGTTAGACCAGAAGTGGGGTGAATAAATGCAGTTTGTGTAGGTTACCAAGCTCATGTCTGTGGATCTCGTTTCTTCTTCACTGGTCATTAACAACACCAAAGGAGCATGAAAAGCGACACACAATTTAATTTAGCTACACTTTGATGTAGGGTTTTGTCATTTTTTGTTAATCCACCAGCCACTCTTCAATCTATTTTACTTGTGAAAGAACGTAAACTGTCTCTATCAAAGCAGCTCAGCATGACACTGTTCCGTGTGTCCGTTGGGACCCTGACAGCCTTAGCTAGTGTGAATAGTGCTGCCACGGTGGGCAGTGCTGGTCCGTTATGGTGCTGGTTGAAATGCATGTCAGTGTGATGGTGTGAGCCTCGCACCACAGGAAGTCAAACGACCGTGGCAATGAACTGAACATGCTTTGATGTTAGCGCTTCATAGCACATTGGAATCATTTTAAAGATTCCATCTGTGTATCCATGCATTAATATGTCTAATGTATTTACTGTATAATTTGTTTTTTTAAAATTTATTTTCCAACCTCACTTTAGATTTAGTAATCAGACCTGTTATTTAAATATCTAGCATATTTTTCATGAACCAAATGAGCCAAATGTGATTTATTTTCGAAGCATAATCATGTTCAGTCATCCCCCTTTTGCTTGTGATGGCATGGATAAAAATAAGCCATCCAGAATTAGTTTGGGTCTCTCTTTTTATACCGAGCAAAGGTATGCAGCACAGTCTTAAAGTTTCGTCTTTTTGCATAATGTGCTGTGGGATTTCTTTTGTGCGACACCAAGGCACAGTAACAAGAAAAATCATTAGAGATCCAAATTATATCTAAAATCTGATTAGGAGACATTCAAAGGAAAGGGCTGTTTTTAAGTCAGATTTCCATTTTATGTTTAGTAGGGAAGATCACTGAATCTTCAGCAAAGCAGTCCTCATGCAGCAAATAGACATTCAAATTAAGGACTGCATTTTCAGTAACAGCACATGTGTCTGATAACAAAGTCTTGGAGACTACAATGGGATTATTTTAATGCTGTAAATGTCAAATGACAGTCCACGCTTTTTCAGACAAATTAAGCAAGCCCAAAAACTGTGATCATGTACAAATAATAGGGGTTATAAAGCTGATTAACTTGTAGTAAATTGATACGACAATGCAGACGTGTGCAGTACAAGGTTTGTTTGTGCTTATTCTAAACTATCTTTCCTTTTTTCTTTCTTTTATATCATCTGATGCATGGTTGGATTATTCATTATTTTAAATAGTTACAATTACCCAACATCGTTTTATACTGCCATGATAGACCAAGTTGTACTATTACAGCACAACCCTCAATGACAACATCCCTCAAACCTCTGAAAGGCTGCTCAGTAAATAGTGGTCTTAAGACTTTGGGCTTCTGCCTGCTTTGTCTAGACTTAACACCACTGTGACATGGACATGAGCACTGTGGGATAGAGACAATCTGAAGCGGGAGGACAGACAGAGGCCAGGAGACAGAGATTAGAAACAGGACAGCAAAGATGGATGCAGTTGGGGGGGAGGGTTAATCCTGTCTGTGAGTGAGTGATCATGTCCATCCACCCAGCTGTGGCGCCATCAGGGGCCACAGGGCTTGCTGGAAGTCTGATGAGGCGTCACTGCCGTCTGCTGCAGGAGAGATCTCTCACTCGACAGTTCCTGTCAGCATGTGGGACTGCCAACCAGGTAAGAGGGAAGAGATAGAAAAACAAAAGACAGGCGGTGGAATAAAGTTCACAGAATACATATTTTTTTAGTCATATCTTTGAGGATTATTCTAAATTTTTCACTTTGTTTTCCCAATGGATTCAGGCTTCTGATTTTTTTCATCCTACTCTGTAAAGAGCAGCGTTAGGGATGAATTGCCTTTCATGATGAGATAATTAAGGTTGGTGTGATTAATGGCAGTGGGAGGTTATCTGCAAGGTCCCTACATAGGCAATTATAAGAGAATGTCCTAGCAGGACATCAAACACATGTCACCTTTTATCCCCCTCCCCCCCCCCCGCTGTTTTTGTAAACGTATCATTTTGTAAATATTTCATCAGTTGGTATAAACAGCATATTTGTAATGTCTGTCAAATTTTAATATTCCCTTTATTTAACACTTTTAGAAATTAGAAAAGATTCCCTGTAACTCTGCTTGAACTCATCTTTGACATTTAATTCAAACACATGTCAAAGGTATGTCTGCTGTATAGGTTGCATATCATGTCTCATAAAACAAATCAGTTTAGCATGGGTAAGCAAAAGGTGATAAGAGAAAAACCAGAGGGCCATCTCTTTCAATTCAACGGCATTTCACAGCAGTTAAAAAAAAAGAAAAAAAAAGATAAACGTGTCCATGCACACAAATCAATAGATTAAATAATGTGACCATTTCATGAACTGCAGTGGGACTTGGTGGTTCAGTTGATCATAAATAAACTGTAAATAGCATCTATATTAGGAGCAAAATAACACCATAAATAAACAGTGTGTACAAAATACAAAAGGAATCGCAACATTAATACAAGCATTTATAAATCAGGCCATTTTTGCCTTGTGTGCCTAGAGGAAAAACTTTCCGCTCACAATTGGCTTTTCTCTTGAGAAAATAAGTCCCATTCTTATTTTGAGATTACTGAATTCAGAAATTTCCTACCCCACCCTCTAAACCCCCTTAGAAGATAAGAGGAATAGATGCAGAGATCAATCTTAGACAAATGATCTAGTAGTAAAGAGAAGAGGAGGAGAAGCTGGAGGTAAAAAAGAGAGAACAATCTCTGACAGTTAGAACTGGGAAGCAGTGGAATTGAGTCTGGTCTCTGGGGTGATGGACAGCGGATTTTTCTGTTCACTACCTGTGCTGCTGAGCAGATTTATTTCCATGTGTAATAGAAACCCGTTATGAATTAGGAGTCAGGGTGAGATCTAACCTGAGAATACACAGCTGTAAATGGAAAAAGGAAAGTTCCTTTTTCTTCCAAGCTGGTTTGTAGCTGTGGCCATCTTGACTATCTGTCATGACAACATTTAACTCTGCGAGCCAATCTGAGTATGCAGTAACATTGCTTGAGGACAGACCAACAAGCTACAAGAGTGGTTAGAGAGTTGTGAACAAAGCCCTATTTGAGCTATATTATAATAGACAGTCAAAATTTGAGTATTCTGTAAAACCCTACATGGATTTGCTTTAAGAGATTGTTTAACATCGTTGGTTCTTTAGTAGGCTACATACGTGGCAAATATGTATTGTTAACACTATGCAACACAAAATGTTATGGTTATCTTGTTTAAATATTAATAATCCTTAGCAACATTAATTGTTGATGCGTGACAGAACATGCACTCTGGTGTCAGGCATCATTGTCAGATGCATTATACTGTTCCATTTTCACACTACTGAGAAAGAGAACACAGATCCTGCACATCCACTGAACATAGAATGGATACAAATCAAGTTCAAAAGAACCATCCACTATGAATAGAACTCCTCTGGAGACTGGGCTAAGAAAAACTATGTGCCATGCACATCTACATTTATTCCCATAGGTGTCATTTACACTGGGGATGGACATGTCCCCACTACTTTTTAAAATGGCCGCTTTTTGTTTAAAGTACTGTGGGAAATAGAAAGCAGAAACCACAGAAATGTGGAATTTGTTATGAATTTACAAAAGGTTTTCAACATTAGCAGAAATCTTGCTGAAAGATCTTAGTTATTAAAGTCCAGGGGTATCATTGGTGTGACAACCTCACTATTACAAACTTGTAAAATACGAACGTTTGGGCAGTGGCTTTCCACATGTGATGCGGTATCCCAACTACGAGCTATTCCTTACCTAACAGCATCAAAAGGGATGCTTTAGAAATAGTCCCCACCAAGTATGTGTTATATGACGCTAAAAGAGACATTTAGTGTCATCAACAATGACAAAGGCACCTGACCAAGCCTCCGTATTTTACAAGATGGGATTGAGAATGTGTTGGGTGTGAGCATGAGCATTTAAAGCGGTAGTGCTTCGTTTCTCTCTCCCCCATGGAGAGTTCTAAGTAATACAAGAAAAACTTTTAGAGGACACAGAGGATTAAAAAACATGTTGGGCTCTTCAGAACAGGTCATTATCTTCACTTGATTTTCTGCATGCTGTTGTGGAAGTTTCTTGTGCAGGGAGAGAGGAATTTGTTGGAAGTGAGACTTTGAGGACACACACAAGGAGAGAACCATAACTTGTACACCCTGAGAGGCATTTGTGAATACTTATATGAATAATCAAAAATACATTCATATTATAGATGGATTAGGAAATCATTGCTTGAATGTAATTTTCCCAATACAGCGCAAAAGTTGCCAGATTACACCATTTTCTAAACATGGCCCTACTGAGAAATAAAGAGAGAGTTGTTTGGAGCTGAGAGTCTTAATTTACTTTGTATCCACTCATTTGGCAATGGCTTGAGTGTAACGGACGTTCATTGATATCAAAATGTTACACACAAAATACATAAAGGGGGAGAAAAGAGTAAATCATGCCTAAATGTCTACACTCAGTGACTTCAGACTTGACTCAAGACTTGTCCTCAAAAAACGTCAGACTCGACTCTGACTTGAGGCATGGGTCTCGTGGACAATCTTTATGACCTACCTACGTGAGAGAGGACAACGAAAATGTCAACAGCACAGGCAGCAGCTGTGCCTTTGTCAGAGGCTTTGGCTTTAAAAACTTCAGATAACAAGGCTCAAACAAAAGAAGAGCTGAATACAAAATATGCTGTATCAAGATATATTCTGGCTCAACCACATCTCAATTCATCAGGTACCTGAAAAACGCACTGTGATAGGTTAGCAAACATGAATAGCTATCTAATGTTAGCTTGCTTCTTGCTTTTGCCAGGACCTACGGCCGGTTAACTCCGTCTGTCGTTTGCTAGATGTTATTAAAAGATGAATGAGAGTTTGTTTGTTTGCCAAACTTGTAGTGGGGTATTAGATTGTGGTGCACGACTTTGAAATTCCTTATAGCTATGCAGTATTCCATGCAGCCTGCATGGAACACAACAGGTGATACAACCCTCATTATAACCACAAGAGACTGGAGACCTGACTTTAGCTCACATACCTGTGATTATCTCTGATACTTTTTGCTTGTAATATGTATTCTCGTATTAAAAGGGTTAAAAAGTAAGAAACTAAGAAAGGTTATACTGTGACAACATCACAGTTCCCGGATTCTCATTCTCCTGTCCAATCATTTATCCGTCTCTTCTTGAGCCATGAGAAAGCTCCATTTATGTCTGTACCAAAACATCTTTCTGCTAGGCTTCCCTAACACATCCTGAAAATGTACACATAAATGCCATCAGTGCCCACACGCAGCCAGATTGCCCCTGTCAAGCAAACACACTCAGCCTAGACATTCTCGCTTACCAGATGTGAAGCAGACTTGAAAAGTGAAACAATTCAGAGATATTGCAACCCAAGAGACACTGCTACATAAAATCATAAAGGTCCCATGGCATGACAATTTCACTTTATGAGGTTTTGTAACATTAATGTGAGTTGCACCAGCCTGCCTATGGGCCCCCAGTGGCTAGAAATGGCAATAGGTGTAAACCGAGCCTTGGGCATCCTGCTCTGCCTTTGAGAAAATTTTAAATCTTCCTTCTACGTCATCATGGCTTGCAAACAAGCGAAGCACGGCAGTTGGTCAAGACCGCACCCCCACCCTCCACCTTGCCCCGCCTCTCCCTTTCTCAATAGCATTTAAAGCTGCAGAGACAGAAATGACACATCCTAGGGAAAGCTCATTGAGGGACTGGCTGGTAGGGGACCACTAAGGCCTACATTAAAGCATCCAAAAAGCAGCACGTCATAGGACCTTTAAAAGGAGATGGTAACTCAGCATTTGAGTTAACACATTAGCTCAATGAAAACTGATGTACTTTTTAACATGGATACCCTACACTTTTACACACAAAGGAATGTGTCGGACCAAGGGTTTTCTTTCTCTTATATTTGCAGGCATGAAAGTAAAACATATAGAGAAATATGTAGAGAAACGTATAGCAATGGACATGAATGTCAATAGGGTGGTATTTCACTTCATATTCACTTGTATATATTTCAAATAAATAAAGGTTTATGTAGAATTATAAGTCCCTTCATTAGACAATGTTGAAGAGTCCATATTGTTAAATATGTCACATTAATATAAAACTATTTATGCTAATAATAACATCTTGTGCCCCCCCTCTACAGATCAGGGGTCATATCCTCATGTACATACTTCCACATTAAATTGCTATAATAGAATTCTATGCTTATTCAACATACTAAATAAATGCATGAACAGATCATTAGCTTTTCCATTCAGCCACAGTGTTCTCCCCTCATGTCTTCCTTTCCAGGTCAGTGAAACAGGGCCACTACAAAAACTATATTTCTTGCTCATTAATTAAATGCGATGGCACCTTTCTCCACAGGATCAATCAGTGTGTCTAATACAGTCATTGACCTAAGACGTTCTCCAAATGCACCCCCCCTCATGCCCCCACCAACCCTCTCCAACAGGGAGGATGTCAGCCTGTCAGAAACATTAGCATACCTTTCCACTGGGAGATGCCATAATATTGGCATGAACCAATATGCAGAATTTAAGGGGGGATTTCATATGGCTGGCCATTCTCTCTCCGTTGATATAACTAGACATCTACATCAATGTTCCAGCTTTTGATTATGAATCTGTTCTCCTTGTGTGACTATGACTCTAATTTTCTTCACTCTTTAAAAGCCAAATTAATCCTTCCATCTCCCCCCTATTCTATCTGTTCATCTTGCCTTATCTAGGTGAACTCAACCAGAAAACACACTGACCAAGACACTAATTTCTCTCACGTAATTCTGATTCTGTCTTTCCTCAAAGCCAACTTCACTATAGAACCTAATTATCTCTTCCCCTTAGATCAACAAACTCAACAAGCTCAACACCGATACCTTTAGATTCTCTTAGAAATTCCTATCCACAACCTTTGACAAAGTTTTAAGAGATAAAAGTTTCAGTACTCAATAAGGAAGATCCATTTGAAGAATACACCGTTTCTGCAGCGAAATTTTGACGAATTACATAAATCTATAGGTGCTTTCAACAGACTAATATTTACAATGAAATATGACTTTATTTTCCTTCTTTCTTTACTTCCTTCTAATCTTCTCTTTCCCTCTTTGTATCTCTCAGATTCTCTCTTCATGCAGAGCTGACATAGCCAAGTGGACATGTTGAGTTATTGTGCTGGAGGCGGTGGTACTCTGCTGTGCTTCACAGATGATCATTTCCCAATTCCACAGCCGAGGAGTGCAGGCCTGCAGTAATTGCTGCAATGCATCCAGCAGCCGATCCTTATCTGATGCTGTGACAAGAATAGGCCCCATTTTATTGGTCTCACACCCTATGTAATTCAGAAGAGCTTGCATCATTTCCTGCAGAAGAGATGACCATGATGGTGTCACCCTAGGGTGCTTGAAGCTGATTGGACGCACAGTGTGGCCCTGAGCAAATAATTCACTTCTCCTCTGTTCAGATTTGAAACATAAGCCCTATGGGCAACCAACCACTCTCGTCACTGCAACACACACACACACACACACACACACTCACAAACACACGTTTATGCACACTTCACTTAGCACAAACAATTACAGCCTTGATTCCCTAGGCACTAATCAGAGCCAACACAAGGCACATGCAGCATACTGGTGAGATCATAATTAAAACCTGTCTCTTGGCACATTATGTGGCATATCCCAGAAGGAAGATTCTGTGACTGTAAATATATAACACACTAAACCACCACGACACCAAGGAGTAGTTACTGTATGCTAATCCATAGCATGCAATGTTTTTGAATGTCAGTGTCCATGGACACATAGGTTTTACCTTATTCCAGAATTGCAAAGCAAGTGACAGAAATATAAAATGTATTTATTCCAAAAAAATTGACATCTGACTGCATTTGCAGGCATTTCACCATTAGAGTGCTTTTGCAGTGTGTTTCTAATGAAACTGTCCCTATCTTGCAACATACACTGTATTCACATATGTGAACTTTGTCTTTGAAGAATATGATGCAAGTTCAGACATAATGATTACTGAACTAACTAACCTGCCATCATTTCACCTAAATTCTCCAGATCTTCTCCCTTTTGATGGACATTATATAATAGCCTTTGTAATGGAACCTTAGAGAATCCATGCCTGTTTAACAATATGTTTCAATCAGGAGATACTTTTTGCATAATAAGAAATGCACTTTGAGTGAGTATGAGTCTTTGGGAATTAAAGTAATTTTAAAGGGGTAGCGAAACCAGACATACCACCCGATGGAGCCCAGACACTGGTGATGATGAAGAAGAGAGAACCGAGACCGAAACTAGGACCAGACTGCAGGAAAGGAACTCAGGTTGCAGTGGTAGACAATGCCCAAAGGTGTAAGGGGAGGGGGAGGGTTGCACTTTTGCCTGAAAAGACAGCTAATAGCAAGGAGAGAAGACACTTAAAGTGGGATGTCATGCTGTGATTGGATCATGAATTTCAGGGCCAATTCTGGTTGATTTACTGAAAAGTAAATGCCTCTTAACAGGTGACTAGTTTTAGGGAGAGATCGTGGTGATTCAAGCTTATTTAGAAGTCTTCCTGAAAGAATATTGGCTGAGCTTGTCTGTTATTTTAGCTTCACATTCTATCATTTGGAGTATAGATTACACAAATGTTGTGTGAATGCTGTAACCTACTCCCTTTGAGTTTTCCTCTTCCTCATTACATTAAGAAAAGTCCATTGGCATTTCTTCAGATACAAAGAAATCAAACTGACTCATGTGTTAATCAATAAAAAAACATTCTTAGTCCCATAATGGGCAATCAATTAGATGGGATATAGAATCAGCATTGCTTCAAAACATCCGCTTTAAGTTTCACCTGCACATACACACACATTTTGTTATCTGTGTCCACACTCTTTCCCTAATCTTCTAAATCATACTTGGGTTGCAACGTGCAACACTCAATTAGAAATCCCATGAGGCTACAAAACTGAATACACTTCCTTTGGTCTAAAAACAGGGCTTTAGGGCATTTTAACAGGGCTTTAACTACTTTGGAAGTAAATCTCTAGCATTATTTTACAGCTTAGGAAGCAAAGTATTCAAACTCCCAATTATTTTATGGATTAAAGTTTTTGAAAGTGTTGCAGAACCAGTACTCTTATTTGGCAGCAAAATCTGGAGCACAATCATTAAAGAGGAAGATGGGACTTTGACTGTGGGGGAAAAAATGCATTTAGGACTCAGTAAAAGCATATTAAAAGTTCACAAGAATTGTTGAAATTGTGGATGCAGAGCTGAGTTTTGACAACATCCCAAATGCAAACCAGAGCACCAGCATTTTGGAAGATTCGGATGCTTTACAGTTGTTGTTTTTTACGATCACTTTGATATTAATTTCAGGTCCTTGATGTCATTTTTCAAAACTCTAGAAACAAAAGTCAAAACTGTCATCACTTGTAACACAGGCTGTCCAATGTTCTAAACATTGCATTGTGCATTCATATCTTTAAAGAAATCTTGCACTTGCACAATAATTGGTTCAAAAAACAATTTTATTGTGGAATACCATTGAAACGTTTCTTTAGTTAGTTTCATTGTGTCATTGTCCGTACAATCATTAAATATCGTAGTAGGCGATACATATTTCATTATGGAACTAGGTGAAAATGCATGCCTGTAAAGGTACTGCTGTAGTAGAGATAATTCTACAGACACAGTGAAATCATTGAACAAAATCTGAAATTTATTGATGAAAAATAATACAGTACAATCAAAACATAGGTTTATTTGATCCAAAGCTCAATAATTAGCTAGGAAATAGAAAAGAAAAGACAGTATTGTAAAACTGCAGTGTTCCTTAACTTGTATTGTAAAAAGCACAACAAAGAAATGAGCACTGTACTTCTACATCTTCATCAACTCTGGCATGTGGATTTGGCCACAGGTTCTCATCTACATTGCAATTAGTCAGAAATCTTGTCACAAACTGGCACTGTTTTCCAGAAAAATGGGTCTTAAAGTGTTAAGCACTGTTTGCAATTTAAAGTTCCAGTAAATGTTAGCAAGAGTTACAATTTAGAACATTTTGCTTTGACATCATTAACAGTATAGCAATCTTTGAGGTTCAGGCTTGACTAAGGGTAGACAAGAGAAGGCAAGAAACAATTGATATATAATTAGTGCATGGCTTTGGGGGATAATCAGATGATAAATAGAGACATGAATGGTAAATACTGGAGGAAATAACAATACACTGCTTCTCTATTAGTATCTGCCAGTTTACACTCCATGAGGATAATTTCTCTTGTAGCCTACTGTTTCAACATGATCAGACATGACAGTTTTCTGTATGTACTATCAAGTCATATAAACATAATAGTTTGCACCTCTCTCGCTCACTGTGGCAGAGAGAGAGAGAGAGGGGGGAAGGAGCAATAGAAAGAGAACATAGTTGAACAGCTGCCCAAAACGCCTAAAGGATTAGATTGCTCTCTTTTGATCCCTCTCTCACAACGTGTACCAATGTTAAAATATCATTCTGTTGGATTGGTTTAGCTATTTATCTGTGAGTTCTTCTTGTTAGCGCTTGTTTTTTCATCTGATCGAAAAAGATGATCCCTGTATCTGAGAGGCTTATCGTGGCTTAAAGTAACAAAAAACAAAAAAGGCCAATTCATAAAATAAATCACATAACAAGATACGAACATGCTATTACCATTTGTACTTATAATAACTGAAATAGATGGTGAGAATAAATAGGGAATTTGTTTTATCTCTAGTTCTGCACAGCACTTTGTTGTTTTGAAGAGGTAAGTTGCTTTGATAGTTGACAACATAATTTGAGGTCACATTTAAATTATAGTGAAGGAGAAAATAATATATCAAACGAATGGATAACTAGAATTACTGCATCACGGTTGTACCAACAGCAATGTTAATCCATGTCTGTCCAGACTCATAATATATGTAGTGCAAGCAAGGTATCCCAGAGATGTCCATTTCCTTACACATTCTCCAATTCTTCCTGGGAGATCCTGAGACGTTTCAAACTAGATAGGATGCATCATCCCTCCACTGTTTTCAAGGCGTTCAGGGGGAAACTCAACTGGGTCCATTCAACAACGTCATACAGATGACCTCCTTACTCTAAATGTGATCCCAGGAAACTCATTTTGGCAGTGATCTCCTTCTTTTTTATTTTTTATTTTTATTTAACCCTTATTTAATCAGGAAGTCCCTTGAGATAGAAATCTCTTTTTCGAGGGAGACCTGGCCGAGACGGCACACCAGTCCCAAAAAAAACAGAAATACAGCATAGACAAAATCACACATAGAGGAAAGGAAAAGGAACAGGTCACATGTGGCAGTTGCATTTTTGAATTACATGACATTTTAACATGGCCTTGAATTCATTTAATGGGACCAGATCATTTAGATGGAGCAAGTTTTGCAAATTTTTCCAAGACCATGGAGCGAAGTAAGACAAGGCTTTCTTCCCCAGCTAAAACCCTTGGAACCTGGTAAGAGCGCCACCTTTTGGTCCCTACCGAAACTCATAGCCATAGGAAACAACCTGGTAAAATCTTTCTATTACGGCCAATGCCACACCAGTCAACTTGTCGATATTACACATCATAGCCTAACAAGACCCACAGATATTTGAACGCATGATCTGAACACATGATCTGTGATCTGCTATTGAAGTAGCTGCTGAAAGCCTTAGACAAACAGATAAACAGAACTTATTTGGGGAATTTAATAAAAGGGGAAAGGGTGAGAGATGTACTGAAGGGAGCATAGAAGAGAAAAAAACTGTAAGGATGCACAAAAAATAGACAAGATCAAAGATCATCATCAGGTCTTACACTGTTCTCAGTCATTAGTGGAGAGAAAAAATCCCTCTGACATCACCAAGCTAATGTCCTACAGTCTCTTCCATCAGTAACACCCAAAATGTGCCTCCCTGTCTGCTCTATAAACCTTTCATGAAGAGGCAGGGAGAGTGAAAATGGAGAAAGGGGAACTGCCAAAAAAAGCGAGGTAAATCAAATGTGGAGCAGAACTGAGGAAGAGACAAAAGAGACTTTGAAAATAAAGATAAAGGAGAGGTGAAGGAGGGTGAACAACAGAAAAAAGCCTGAAGCTTGTTCAGGTGCCTTTGGCGTTTGTTACTGATGCAAAAAGTCTCCTTTCGCGTCTCAGTCAGACACAGTGGGGCTTTCAACTACTTTACATTCAGTCGGAACTCTTGGCGTCACCTTTTGATGCTCTGGGTCCGGACTGCAAGATTTACAAAATGTACGTTTAACTGACAAGCTGCACAAGAATGGGGTAATTAGGCTTAGCAAAAATTCAAGGGTGTGGTTACAAATGTAGATTTCACTTGAGGATTTCTGTAGATGTAGACATTGTTGGTGTTTAAAGTTTGAAATTGCAATGCATTGCATGCCAACTATATTATTTTGCACCCCACCTCCCAAATCCTGCCAATCAACAGAAAGCAACAGTATAGATTGCAGTGCTTTTGTACTGGATAAAACTAGATGAATAAAGTTCATATTTGTTTTTTTATGTAAATCAGACTGCTGTCTAAAAACAGGACAGATTAGTAAAAAATTGCAGAGAACTGCACAATCCACTTACAAATATGCAGAATAGCTTTCTTTGTATCCAGCAAAAAGTAGCCTCTACTGTATCTGAAGAGTTATCCTCAGAAGTATCAGCAGGCAGCTTGATCACAGTTTTATCCAGTTCAAATAGAGTGTGATTTCACAAGGTGGCCCAGGCAGTCATGTAGTTTCAAAGAGGTTAAGTCCGCCCTATTTCTGTTGGGCTGGTCCAATCTTTTTTCCCCGTCTTCCCCAAGCTTTTCTCGGTACGTGGAGAAAGACCACAGTTTTGCTATTGTTCACTATGTTTACCTCAGGAGGATTGGTGTTGCAGAGGTGACAATATTGGCTGTACTGCACAACAGAAAATTAAACCTGGTCTCAAGACAGTTCCTGAAATTGTCACGTTATTTTGATCTATTAATTTGTCAACAGGGACACAATTTTCTCGTTTATTTTATAGTGGTCACCACAAACTGGGAACGTGACCATTAAACAAATTGCCTTGAGAATGGGCTGCAGCAGTCTGCTCTGGGGGACAACAACAGCTGCCAGGACACAATCTGCGGCCTCTGGGGGACGCAACAACGGGAAAATGAAACGCCACATGCCAGCGACAACTGCCATGACACTGGGCTACTCTTAGGGACGCAATAAAGGGGAAATGAAAAGCCACACGCCGGCAACAACCACGGGACGCCCCACGCGGGACGCGCTACAACAACAGGAAGGTTGGGGTTAGGAAACGAACAACGGGGAAAAGAACCGTCACACGCAGGAGACGGCGACAACAATGGGACAGTTGTGGGTAGGAGAAGAAGAACGTGGACAGGAAGTGCCACACGCGGGACACAATCCCCGGTCTTCAGGATGAAAGTTCTGTGTTTGACCCATCCACCACACCAACCAACCTCTTTAAGTTGATTTTCGGCTTTTTAATACTACTCGCTACCGTGATTGTGGTGTTATCACAAAAGATGTTTTCCATTGAAATACAGTAGTTTGAAATTCGTGCTCACCACCACGAAAAAAAGAAAAAGAAACTTGAGTCCCTGTTTGATCAATAGATTAAATAACGTCACCATTTCACGAACTGCCATGAGACTTGGCTGGACAATAATAGCTTTGATAGAGGGAGTTACGTAAAAGTATTAATCTGACTGTGGATGGTGTTTTCAGGCCGTTTGCTTCCTCCGAGAGCTGTGGGACCAGTTATTTTCAAGGAAAATGTGACAGTTGGGCACTTCCAAAGGAGATTCATAATAAAAGTGTTTTCATGTCAGTTAGTCCCATGCTGGTTTACAAATAACTAATGCTCACCTTTTCAAGCTCTGCTTCTGAAGTGACTGTCTCTTGTATTCATACTCTGAGATTAATACTTTAGTGGATAAAGTGCAATGTCAAATAATATTTTTTTATCAAAGAAATTGAAGTTGCATAGAAGCAGCAACAAACTACAGCACTGCTGCATTGTTTTATTGTGCTTAATCCATTTCATATTCTGAAGAAAATATACTCACATTTGAAAAATTACAGTACCAGTCAAAAGTTTGAACATGCTTTCCCATTCAAGAGAAAACGATTTGACCGACCAAACTTTGACCTGTAATGTACATTTTAATCTACATCAAATACAGTGTTGGATAGAAAAAATCCTTAAAAACTGTATATATTATATTATCTACAACCATAATTATGTTTTAGAAATACAAACATTACCCTGTTGCCTACAAAGGGGTATTTTGATAAGAAACTATTTTTGTATAGCAAGTGGCATTCTACTTTAGTTTTATTTGGAAAGTTCATCTAAGCATGTACAAACATACCAATATTAACTGTGTGCATTAGTATTTTTCTAAAACCTCCAAAAGATTTGTTATATTTTGAACTGTTTTGATAAATTGCTTAAATTAGATACCTTGGTTTTGACTAAGTGAGACCCCTAAAAAGAAATACCAAGTCCACGCTGCAGAGACTATAAATAAGATCTCATCTGTTTCAATACTGTACAAAACTCCCAGACTCATTCCTCCCCAATACTTCCCAGAAAGGCAGCAAATAGATAAAAATGACACTCCTTTTAAATCCCCTACGGATAAATGCTTGGTTAAGTGTTCTTTCAACCAATATATTGTTAGCTTGTAAAAAAGATTTGTTTGATATAGCAAACAATGTGTACTATTGTTCTCCTGTAAGTGAGACGGTGTAGCCTACTTACAATTATCAATTTATTCTTATCAATTTACAGCGCCAGCCTGTTTTAAGGACAGAGAGGAAAAGAGTGCAACACACTTTCTTGTGTTGCCCTCTTTTGAGCTCAGCCTGCAGCATTTCTGTCACATCTGATAACTTGATATAGACGATGTAGAAAATTTGAATTCTTTACTTTTCTTAGTATTTCTGGCCACAAACCTATTTTTTCTATCCAAGGGCTATTTTTCATTCCACTGACTTGATGTTAAATTTTAGGCAATTTTTTTTCAATAGACAGCCCATGATGTTTACAGTATGAACAATAAACTGTAAAAAAAAAAATAATAATAAGTAACCGGCATATTAATCAAAATCTCTAGATGCTGTTTGCAAAACTAAATATGCAATACAGTCATTAACAATAGCACTTTAACAAAGATTTATTATCAACTTGACAACTTGCAAGCCCAAAGGGTAAAAGACACAAAGCCACGTGCCATATTATATGGCACGTGTTGACATCTGTATCTGCAAATACATGCTAGAGCTTTTTGTGGTGTTGAGTTGAAATAGGTGAGTACGCTAAATTGATCATCACTGACAATACTTACAGCACATACATACAGTACATACAGTGCATACATACATACATACATACATAAATACATACATACCTACAAAGACATCATAATAATGCTATAAATTGATCTATGTAGGCTACTTGCACTTTTCTTTCAGCAGGAAGCCAATCCATCTGACTTAACACTTTTAATAAGACAATAATATAAGGGAATTAAATGTCAAACATGTCCATGTAAAATGGTTTAATATTAGTTGTCTAAATGAGTTAATTTTGACAGTATTCAAATCGACTGAAGAAGCTTATTATACATTACCCATGCAGTCTTGCTTACTTTGACTGGCATATTGTCCATGCTCTTTATCACCATGGTGATTCTGCAAATAGACCCTTTAATGTTATACTGAAATATGAGAGCTCTGTGATGGTTTGAAAGTAAGTGTAGATAAGTTAAACTAAATTAGCTGGATAAATATGATATGTACGTGCAGGTGCCTTAGCTACAATGTGTGACACTGACAGACTGAATGTAACGTTAGTTACTGTGGTAACTCCAGATTCTATTAGTATAGGCGTAGCCCTCTAAGGGCATGCGCAGTCGTGAAGATTTTCTTTCCCGCCCTAGCGTCCAGCTCGGGCCTCAACTACGTCCGCATTTACTGCATAAATACAGAGCGGACCCGTTGTTCAACTCCCAAAAACATCAGCTTTTTATTCAACTAATATTCTAGGAGCAGGGGGCCCAGACCTTAGAGGGCTACGCCTATACTAATAGAATCTGGAGTTACCACAGTAACTAACGTTCTATTTTGTATAGGCTTCGCCCTCTAAGGGCTACGCTATTAGGTTAGGGCGAAGCTGATGTAGTCAATGCCACCTGCGGCACAAGGTCCACAAGCCGAACATACACCAGATTGCCCCAGCAACAATGTACAGGTGTTAGTCAGAGTCATTCTTCTGACAAACCCTGCCCTGCCAATGACGTGGCCGGAAAAGGTTCATGAGGCCCGCTATATGATGCAGTAGTACAATGATTAATGGGGGTTAAGCGGGATTGACCCTGTCGCGCATGCAACGGAGAGACATGATTACCACCGTGCATGCAACATGATTATGACAATGTATTAGATAAGAGCCGCGTCTCACAAGAAATTCCCCAGATACAGGAGAGGTGAGACAGTAGAGCAGGGTCATTGCGGCACTAGGTGTTGAAGGAGGTTGACAATAAACAAGGCATCCGCCTTTTTATTTTTTTATTTTTTTAAACACATTCAGCTTGACATTACGCGTCACTGACTGTGGACAGAACCGCATGAGATATGGAAGATTCAGACATATCTCGCATATAAAAGCGGATGAAGGGGCACGGAGAAGCCCAGGAAGCCGCCGCGCAAATGTCGGCTACTGTCATGCCTTTAAATAGGGCCACAGACGCTGACGAAGCCCTCGTAGAGTGACCCCCAATGTCTTGGGGGGGCTCTTTCCCTTGCGAGCTATAAGCCTGGGTAATAGGCTCGCACAGCCAGCGAGACAGGCGCTGCTTTGAGAGAGCTGATCCCTGGGAGTGTTCTCTATAATGCACAAACAACTGCTGAGTTTTCCTGATATTTGCCGTGCGTAAAATGTATTGAGACAGAGCGCGCACCGGACACAACCTCCGTTAGCGTGAGGTGGGGGAAAAAAACCCTCGAGGGAAAACACCCTCGACCGAAAAGAACTAGTTAAAGTCTTCGGTGTGAAGGAGGGGTTGGGCTGTAAGGTGGCTGCGCTCCCGTCCCCTCTAATGGAGAGGCAGGACGGAGAAACTGACAGTGCACATAAATCACTCACTCTTTTGGCCGAGGTTAGGGCGAGGAGAAGTGCTGTCGTAAGCGACAGCATTCTGAGCGAAGCCTGTGCCAAAGGCTCAAAGGGGGGTTTCCCCAGAGCCCGGAGTACTAGAGTTAGGTCCCATTGGGGGGCGAAGGGGCGAACAGACGGTTTTTGACGCCTAACCCCCTTCAGGAAACGCTTCACCAGGGGATGCGCAAAAACTGTCCTCTCACCGAAACCTTCGTGACAGAATGAGATGGCTGCTGCATATGCTTTGACTGTAGATGGAGCCAAATCACTATACACCAGAGTTTGTAGATACTTCAGCACGAGAGGTAGGGGACACGATGTGGGGTCTGTGTCCCTCTCTGTGCACCAGCGCTGGAGGGCAGACCAGCGCCCTGCGTAGCCTGCTATGGTAGAGGGGGCTCTGGAGCCCTGGATGGTGCGCACCACGGCGGGGGGCAAGCCTAATCTCTGTAAGCGCTCCCGCTCAGCAACCAGCCCAACAGTCTTTGATTTATTACTGGGGGATGACAGATCGCACCGTTCAGCTGCGATAGTGCGTCTCCCCGTCACGGAATCTGCCAGGGGGGGGCCGCCAGCAGCTGAACGAGGGTTGGGAACCAGGACGCGCTCGTGAACAGCTCTTTAGATGGGAGGGAGTGGCCCTTAAAAGGGCCGTTGTGTTTCCGACTCTCGGCTGAAGAGGGACAGTCGATCCCCGCGTCCCGTCATTGCCACCGCCGCTGCTGCTTGCTGGGTGGCTCGGGAGGTGGGTTGGACCAGGTGGGGGCCGCTCTCATGGTTCTCCGGCCTCGTGCAGGTTGACGGCCGTGTGGCGTCGTCTGTCGCTGCGGACCGGGTGGGGGCCCCGACGCGGAAGCTTGGGAGGACGCAGCTGTAGCCAATGCTGCGGGGTGCTTCCGCTTGTGGCGGCTGTCATGGCGACGGTGGTGCTGTGGAGGAGGAGCCTTCCACGAGCCGAGCCTCCGAAGCCGCTCGCCGTCTTCCGCCGCTTGGTGGAGATGAGACGTGGCAGTCTGCAGGCGCGGCCCAAATAGTCCATCGGGGGCTATGGGGCCGTACAGAAGCTTGCGTCTAATGTCCGCTGGCAGCTGAGACATGTAGAGCCAGATGTTTCGCTGGGCACAGTCTGCCAAGCCATTACCCTGGACAGTGCCACCGCTGACGCTGTGGTCAGGGTAAGGATGGCGGTCATAGATTTACCAATCTCCGTGGCAAGCTCCGAGGGGAGGGCGCCGGGAGTAGTGGCCATCGCGGAGACGGCGGAGGCCAGTAAGGCGATGTTGTTTTGTGCCGCCAGCCCCTGGGCGGCACATTGGTGGGCCCGGTCAGTGACATTTGGGCGTACACTTGATCCTGGGGAGAGGGAGGCGTGGGCTTCCGGTGGCCGAAGAAAGTAGCTTTCGGAAGCAAAATGGACGCCAGGCTCCCCTCCAGGGGAGGGACTGAAGGAAAACCTGCGTCCGTATCGCACTGAACCCGAGTAAACGGTGCATAGCGAGAGATGGGAGCCTTCAGTTTCCCCGGCTGGGAGAAAGCCTCCTCCACAAAAGGCCGAAGCTCCGCGAAGCGCGGCCAGAGTGGGGCCTGTGAAGATGGCGGCTCCTGGGCGTGAACATCACCGCTCAAAAGGCCGCGAGTGGGGGCTGGCAGCTCCGCCGGGAGCGCTATGCCTCTCAGCTCCGCCGCCTTCCTGATGATCTCTGGCAGGTCGGCGAAGAGAGCCTTAGCGGTGGAGGCCGGAGCCGGGTGGGGCAAAGGGGAAGGCCGCTCGGGCGGTGCCCCAGGCCGTTCGGGAGACGGAGACAGCTCCAGCGGGAAAGCGTCAATTGCCGTCTCAAGGCCCAGTCCTCCCAAGGGGGAGGAGGGGGATCCTCCCAGAGGGGAGGAGGGAAAACCGGTGATTGAGGCGCTGTCGGAGAGAGCGGAGTCAGCGGACTCATGCTCGTCGAAAACGCCGTCCGCCAGCGGTTCCAAGGCGCCGCCGGATTCCTGTCTGTCTGCCCAGCTGCTGTCTCCGTCCCCGCTAGCCTGGCAAACCAGAAAAGCTTCCGCCCGTCGAGTTAGCTCTTTAGATGACAGGCGGGCGCAGAACTGGTAGGAGGCATGGCGGGTAAGAGCCTGGCCGGCGTGAACGGCACCCAGGCAGGCCTCGCAACGGGGATGGAGGTCCGGCGGAAGGATGTAGCCGGTCCGGCAGGAGGGGCAGACGCGGGCACCGGAGGAAGGTCTTGAGCTTGACTTTATACTGCGAAGTTGAAGAAAAAGTGGGAGTCGAACAACTGGTCCACTCTGTATTTATGCACTAAATGCGGACATAGTTGAGGCCCGAGCTGGACGCTAGGGCGGGAAAGAAAATCTTCACGACTGCGCATGCGCGAAGGGATAAACCCAATAGCGTAGCCCTTAGAGGGCGAAGCCTATACGAAATAGAACGTAAACTTAGTGGTGTGCCAGTTCTGTTGCTAACTTCTTTCTTTTATTTAGTGGAGTCTACTATATCACAGCCAAGTTTATTGTAAGGCATTGTTCTAAAATTTGTCTGTTAAAAAAGATAGATTTTTTAAACCACATTTAGCCACTCACATTTCAAAAATGTATCCATTAAACATTTTATCATATACAGTATGTGTATAAATTAAGAAATGTCTGACATGGGACAAACAAACAAAATCTTATCTTCCAATTGATGAAGTACTGTGAATAAGTCTGTACTTAATTACAAAAAACATGCCTCTATATGGTACAGCAAAAAATGGCTTTCATCTTGCACTGGACGGTCCTCTCGTGTTGCCAATCTGGTTGGCTGAGACCACGGTCCACAAGTTACAAAATTAAATTTACAAATGGATAGACTAAAGATGCGTTTATTTCTTGTTTTTGTTGAATGGTTGCAACAGTATTACAAAGCTGATCAGAGAAAAAGAAAAATTGGATTTTCACTATATTTAGTTGATTTACAAGAACCTGAATAAGACCACGGAACAATTAAGTAACAGTCCTGGAAACCACAAGAACACAAATTACCATAGTAGTGCACATTGGTGTATGAATAATGTTTCTAATAACTACATGAAATGCCACCAGATCACTTGTAAAAGCTCTGGTATTTTCGATGCCCTTTGAAATCAAGAGAAGGATAACACTATACTACGACATCAGGCAACACATAACACACACAAAAACACACACGTAACATTGTCTGTGGGATGATGTAGGATGAAATAGTGATCATTACTAATGTTCTTGTGTGCCTGATAGGTGTAGCAAACGTGGTGGACACGTACTAGACAGTACATGCGGTTATCATTAATATTCACAATGATTACTGCATAGATTCTTCAACCAGTGAAGTGCTACTAATACCTCAGACACAGACGCTTTGATCAGAATGACTTTCTATCCTCAAATAGTGTAAAACCAGACAGATATGTTGCAGTAGACATGGTCACTTTCTTCTCCACAGAAACATTTTAAAAATATTTCAGTAATACATGAGTGCCTTTAAAGTTTGCAGTGGGTGGTGAGCGCTAATCCTCATGTTCGTTAACATAAAAAAGCATTTTTGTGTTTTATGGTTTTACGTTAATTAGACACTTTCTTGTATCACACATTTTTGTAACTGAGAAGGGAAACCATCAATCACTTTCAGAATTACTCGTTGGTGAGGTTTTATCATTAATATTCTGTCCTTAAACCTTTCTTAATCACCAAGCAATAGCCAGACGGTGGTCATTTGAAAAATCAACAAATGAATCAGCTCAAGAGGGATGCGCGGGTGGTGCGTGGGAGCTGTTGTCTATCGGCGAGGCCTTTACTGTACATTTGGCTGGACAAGTAAATCCCCATGGCAGCGCACTGGAGAAGGGCATGATGGAGCAGATGGCTACCCCTTTACTCTTTTTACCTGGGCTTGCCAGACAGACGATGCTACAGGTGTGACAAGATGTCTAAGTTGGATTAAGGCCCAGTCCCAGGTGTCAACACACATACACATACACATATACACACACACACACACACACACACACACACACCTCCTACTTGCTCCTAAGTCTCTCTCGCTCCAGTTCTCTCCCACTTTCACCTCTTTCTCTTTTCCGTCCTCCCTCATTTTGGGTTCACTTCCTTCCTTTTAATTCCTGTTTTTCCTTTTGCTTACTTCAAACCAAAGATCAACTTTCAACAATCACAAGCCAGGTGAGAGGAAGTCAACTGCAGCCAAGGGGAAAGCTGACATATCTGTTAGCTTGAGGGGCCTGTCCAGGTGGCTGCTTCAGTAGGTAAAAGTCAGTTGTTGACAGGCCGCCTGGCAAATAAAGAGGAGATAATGTGGCTGTTATGTTTTTCCAAGCTGTTCAAAAGCAAGGGAGTTGTCACACTACAACACTATAAGGGTAAATAAGGGGGAGTAACATGTCGCAAAGGTCACAGGTTGGAGTTTAACCCACAGCCGCTGCATGTGGGCACCCTCTCTGCCAGACACCTAAGGAGTAAAATGTTATTCATTTTGACGAGCATTTGTTAAATTTTGCATATTACAGCATAGCATACAAGAGCATTCAGACTCAAGAGTAAAGGAAATGTAATTCAATTGCAGTGACATCTTAAAGCCTTTCAGGCTATATTGTGTGCAGAACACTGTCCCATAAACTATCTTGGGGCCCATTTTCATGCGGGTGCAAATCAACTGCAGTGACCTTGCACAGGGAAAGTATCAATTTCATTGGCTGAAAGCTGATTTTTCTTGAGCCGGCACCCACATGGTGATTTTATGATACTGCTCACACCAACAGAAGCAAAGGATAGCCTTGCTTTTTAGGGGAATGAAGGCGGCTGGTTTGATGTCCATGATTGATGCCATCCCACGCCCACTCATACTGCAGTTCGTTTTACCGAAAACACACTCACCAAACGTTTTTAAATTAAGCTTGCAACATGACCTTTTTGCCATTGCAAGCACTTGTGATTTCTCTTGCAAAAACGGGTCCATAAGGCGAAGGTGTTTTACAGCCATAATAGATAACAGTTTGGAGTCACATTTACACAAGGAAACCTCTACACTTATTCCTGACATATTTTAGTCAAGCCACATGTCTCAAAAGGACTACCTACTACACAGAATTCAGAATGCATCTGTGAGTGAGTGAGTGAGTGAGTGAGTGAGCAAACAAGCAAAGAAAACACAAAGAAATTGTTCAGGAGAAGCCTGCAGTAGGGATCCAAAATGGTTGTATATCCACTCTACATTTGGGATGTCAGGGAAATTGAACATGACTGAGGCAATGGTGTTACAGGTAGTTCTCTGTGTAATTTCTTTATTAGGTGAAAATTTATATTCTTTTACACACATCTGAACACTAATTACCTTTTTGTCTCCAAACAGATAAGTCTGAAATATCACCATGGTCCTTTTTTAACACGACAGGTGTTGAACAACTGCTAGCCCTTGAGATAGAACTGACCAGTAGGCACATAAAACCCTGGCACACTGAGTGCCACTTCAAATGGCTACTACAGCAAACAAGGCTGAACATCATAACAGTAGTTGGTCCTTAATGGAGCCCAGAGCCTAAGCAGTGATTTATGTTTAAACTTCAGTAACTACTGTTGTGCATTAAAAAGGTTTTTCTGGTCTCTGTCAAGCGTTTAGCTTTTAGCCACCAGCAAAGAAACACATTTCAAAAACTGACATTTTTTATTTGTATTAAATATACCTGTTTAATTCATGTAGGAGTATAGATTTGTCAGTGGTTTTGAAAAACAACATTCGCACCTGCTTAATCAGCAGGTTATATCATTGTTTGTGAAGTTCAGTTGTAGTGGTCAATCATACATCTGCCTAAAATGCATTAGCCAAATTTACTTTTTTTTTTTTTATCATTTCCTTCCTATATTTTTGCATTTTGGAAGGCACTATAGTCTTTGTCACTGCTAACTCTACTGTTAATCTTGGCAGGGAGCGGAGAGACACGTTCCACCTTCTCATACCACAGGGTGTTACCAACCTCTTCTTTTGACCTGCCTGCTATCACATACAGTAGGAGGTCACTCTATCACCTTCCCTTCTGCATCCAAGCATCTCAACGGCTTCCTCCCCAAAGACTGTGACAGTGTGGTTGTTTAAAACAAAGCTAGGATGAATTTACACCCCAGGCCATTGTTGCACACCAAGGGTTATTACATAAATACAAATAAACACTTTTGAGGATTTTGGTCTATTCACAGTGAAGTGGCTTTATGGGTTCACATGTCTCCCCTGAGCAGACCATGGGACATTGAATGCCCTAACTTGGTGGCATGATTTCAGTGAAAGGGGACCTTCTCTTAATAAAAATGCTACATTCACCCAGAGGGTAACTCCTGATCCGGCATTGAGGGCACCTACTTTGATTCTGCATGTCTGTTGCTTAAACGGGGACAAAAACAAGTACCTCAACATCCATTGCAAGTCCCAGGATAGCACTTGCTTGCCTCAGGCAAGGTTCAGCCATTGAAAGTTGAGTTTTAAAACAATTGTAACTAGATGATGATTGGTCAACCCGAGGACAGAGAGGGGAGTCAATGTTGTCACATTAACACAGCTGGGCAACAGCAGCTATCTAATCGGTAGCCAAATTGTTGATTACAAATTTGGGAATGGTGTGGTCTCTTAGTGTGACACCAATTAGTATCTAAGACTCTGACTAAAGTAAGAAAAGACACTTTCACAATGTAAAATAAATCAAAATAGGAGGGGCCAATAAAAACATTCCATGTTTGCTACAGTCAGTTGTTAAAATCTAAACCTGTGTCAAACTCTGTGTGCACAAATCACCATCAAAAGCTGTTTCCTCACCTCCAATCACAACAAGTGAGAATTAAGCGTGGCTACGACACAGGAGGTAAAGGGGCAAACTCTCTACTGAACACCTTGCTGCTGACTGTCAGAAGATAGCAGAGATGGTGCACGGATCTGAGGGTCCTGACTTTAAATCAAAGGTTATACTATTTAGAGAAGCACAAGGCCTTGCTAAAGAGAACTGCAACACCTTGGATCCACTGTGACACAGAATGTTAAAAGGTTGAGGAAAGCATGGAGCAAAATGCAGCAATACTGTAACTACATATGAGACCGTTATCTCATTATCTACCTCTCTCCCCTGTTGAATATCAAATGCACTACTCAGTTACATCTAAGTTTATGAAACCATACTACCAAGTCAACTCTGTATTTAAATCAATAATGTAATTATTGATTGTTTTGTTCAGGCATAGTCTATTTATTACAATGTCTTTATTCACCTCTTACTACAAGTGTGAACCCTCAATACATCAACAGAGAGAACCTTTTAATATTTTGAGTATTTTTACAAGTCATCTTGTGGTGGTGCGTCAAGTGGAAGGTATATTCCTAATCCAATTAGATTGAATTTGGTATTGATGATGCAAAAATATAATAGTAACTCCACTGAAATTATTTGAAACTAAGGTAACAAGCCTGTTATGTAAAATGTAAAGAGCAGAAAGTAAAATAAATAAATAAATAGTAAAGTAAAAACATCTGAAAAATCTTCTTGAGTAAAGTAAAGAATTATTTGTACTTTGTTACTTCCCATCTCTGGAGATAGAAAAACATGTGGTTCCAGGTCCTTAAGGTTTTGCCTATTCAGTTAATCCACAATGCAGTGGTTAATTTGCATTTTTTTACAAGCTACAGTAGATAAGAACAAGAAGATAGGTTACAAAGATTAATTTCTCATGATTTTTATTTCAGAAAAGAAATTACAAGGATTTGACATTTGTGCATAAATTCCCAAAGGGATTGTTCTGAAAAGCACAATAGCACAAAACTATGAAAACAAGGAACAAGATTTTAATAAATTTATATTATCCTTACTTACAGTTCTTATTCTTAGTAATAAATTGCCCATGCAAGTTTATTTTTTTTTTTTAAACAGACCAATGGGCAAAGTAATTCTCAAGATTCATTACTGGTTCTTTTTGAAGAGAGTGTATAAACTCAGCGGCAATTAATTCATGCCTAACACTATTTACTACATTCTTTCAGTGTATATAGTAACCATGCTCCTGTATTAAAAAACAGAGGACAAAAGAGAAAAAAAAATGTCTGCACCCTTATGTAAAAGCTTTTTCATTGACTTTGCCTCGATATGAAATGGCTGCATCAATGAAGACAATGAAGCCCACTACCCAAAGGCAGGCCTTACTGGTTTGATCTCCTGTCCTGCACACAATGCCTCAATCACTCTGATATCCCTGTGCCTGATAAAAGCAGACACAAGTATTACCTTTACTTCATTATGAGGGAAAAAAGGTCCTATGACCTAATGCAATAGTAATAGGCCTGCAACAGTGTGTGTATCCTTGGGTAAGCAATCCTGTGTTGTATGTGTAATGACACAGGGATAATATGGACATAAAATTGCAGCGAAAGGAACAAACAATTTTTGTCTTTTTTTGTGCAAATGGACACTCTAACTCCCAAAATTACGGGACCTTGTGAAATTGAAGAAATATACCAATGTTTTGTCTTGTCTGTTATTAGGAAACATCACACAGTGTGATTTCTAGATTTATTTCTCGCAGCTCTTCACTTCCATTTGGGCAGATTGGATGCAATGGTTCCATTGAGCAAACAGCAGATAGTGTTTGACATTTATTCAGGGGCATTGCAGTATGAAGGTTATCGGTGGAATTTTTTAGGCTTGTGCCATATCTGATGTCTTTATCTTTAGTAAGCCTTGCATTGGAGTTGAAAGGCATGTTCCTTCTTGTAGTTAGATATCAGCTTCTTTCTGTTTCACTGGACTGGCAAATGGCTGTAAGGCTGCAGATAATATATGTCACCGACTGACATTACAGTTATGTGATGATTTAAATTTACATGCATCAGCTTGGGTATCTGTGGGTTAGCATTACCTTCATTTCTGTAAATGTGTAAAACCATCACAGCTGAGCTCATAAATCATTCATTTATTCCATGATTGTAGCATTGTTGTTGGTATTTGGATTAAATGGAACATTTAAACCTAAACCTTTTGGTCACTTGTGGAGAAGCATAAACAAGTTGAGAACAAAAGATTGATATGTCAGCAACTTTTAAGTGGATATGGCAAACCTGTTAACAGTTAACAGCTTATCACACATCCAGTAGTTATGGAGAAACATATCTAGTAATTTGTTGAGTCAAATGTTCATTAAGCTCCTTTAGCTCTGTTTTTCGGTCTCTACGCAGGGGCAAACAAACTGCAACTTAATGAAACACACACAATGAAGAAGACATCATTATGAATTTTACAACACATGCGCAGAATTTAGCAACCACACTGCAAATACATGTGGGGTTGAAAATCAAGCTGTTCTCCGGGTGAGGTGTTTTCCATGGCTTCCTACGTAACTAGCCAAAACGCGGTGGCTAACCGTAGCATGCTACCGCTAGCATGCAAGCTCGTTCTCAATGGCAAAACACTGTCAAACAAACACTAGTTCACCATAATCTACAAAAGAACTACTTCCATGTCCCTGTTCAGCAGGTATTCCACAATTATGCCCTCGTTTAGAAGAAGTCTCACAGCTAATCCTGCCTTGTACTGACCAAAATTGGAGAAAGTTATCTAGTTGATGTGATCCTCACCTAGCTACAATTACGTGCAACCCCCAACAAAGATAGTAAAGAAATGATATGTCTTACTCTGTAGCCAAAACAGCAACCTAAACACACAAGTTGAAACTAGCAACAATATGTTGTTGTTTTTTAAATAAAACCAAGTAAACCTCTTCTGGTACAACCTCAAAATACAATTATGAACCTGAAAATGAGCACAATATGTGTGCTTTAAGTTGCAGTTTGTTTGCCCCTGTCGGCCTCCGTACTACATAGCTCCTGAGGGAAATATCTGGCTCTTTAGCTGCTAAGCTGCTAAATGATGTTCACCAGACAGTTGCTAACTTTGGCATTTTGAGCTGAGCATGTGTTGTACAGTGGCTTTTTCAATTTAAACAGCTGCCTGCTGCTGCCACCGAAAACAACACTATGAGATCAGTGAGAGTAAACCAGAACAGTGAAGTTGCAGCCACAGCTTGACAGCTAAACAATGAGCTGAAACTCACTAAAGAGCTCTGTTAAGAAGTGGGCAGCTGTATATTCAGGTGATAGTTCTCTTTAGGTTCATCACTGTGAACAACACCTTTCATATTGTCACAGATTACACAGTGCCATTGCTATATTGATATATTGTCATGGCTTTAAGTCAGATGGCACAGCCTTCTTGATGTGGAAGTATAATCTTTCTTGCTTGTATTTAATTTTAGATGCATAAAAAATACAATTACCATTTCATAACTAATACAATCAGTCATTATTTCAAAATACTTTGTCTAACTATAGGATCATTTTTAACAGTGGATAAAAGTGCCAATCATCAAGGAAAAAATCCTTTTCTGTGCTAGCATCATGTAAAAACCCTGATTTTATTGTTAATTCTTTGCCCAAACATTTTAGTTGCAGAATAATTAGGCCCAGAATATTTTAAGATGGGCTGTGATGAATACACTTGCAGCATTAATAATAGAAGATTGATTCATTAAAACATTAACAGGACATTTGGATGGTTAAAGTGTGTCTTTAAATCTATATCTAGCTGTATTTGTCATCCAGACCTTATGCTACGCATGATTAAGTGTAGTGACAATTTAAGATAACACGATATAACTAGCATGTTAATCTGCTTTGAAAACGTGATGGGAAATACTCACGGTTTTGTTATGGATTGGATTCTTCATTAAAGAAAAACCACTAAATTGTAAATGATGTGTTAATTAATTTAAATTTATGGAAAAAGGAATACCAGCCCACATAACTGATAGCCATTTAAAAGGCATGGAGCTGTGTTGAAAACAAAGGCACAAAAATAAAGGCAACATGTAGTTATCTGCCTCTCTGTTTGTGGGACTCTCCTTTCTATTTTGTGCTACATGCTGTCTTGACCCTGAAATATAAACCCCATATTTATATGCACATGTAGTCACATGAACACAAGGATTACAGAGAAACCCAACATCAAGTTTTCTTGAAGGTGTTTGATGAGCACAGCTGCACATCAGCCCTGCACAAAAGCTTTCATCAGTAATGAATGCAACACAGCAGTAGATCCAGTTCTAATGCCACTCCCTCACATCTTTACACTGTCTTTTGTCCCTCCTCTCCACACCACCGACTCATACATCCTAACCTCCAACTGAATGAGAAAATTACAAAGATTATTATGCTGATGGCCTTATTTTTTTTTATTTTCCGCTCAGTCATCTTTGTGTCCATGCTTGGTGACCTCCACCCACGATCAGTCCCTGACTTAATCCCATAGAATTGGCAAGCGTTTCAGACTGTGTGCAGAGAATTCTTTAAATCTTTTTCTGATTCAGTGACAAAAAAGGAATGGTTGGCAAATAGCTCACAGAATTCACAATAACTGTAACATGAATGCAATAAGCGTAAGTATATTTTAATAGGTATAGCCAGAAATGCCATGTGATGAAGACCAAAAGACTGACAAATGAGCCCTCTAAAGTGGTCTAAACTTCACAGTCAGCTACAATCTGATTGAACATGCTTTGACTTTAAAAATCAAAAAAGGGTCATGGCATGAATGGAGCTTATACAGCAGATATCACTGTCAATCTGACGAGCATTACTCAAACCTTTGTAATGGGTGTGTGGTCATGGCCCTGTGAAGGGCGGAGGTTATATAGGGACAGAGGTAATTTGCGCTCTCTCTCTCTTTCTCGGCTCGCAGTTTCAGTAAGTGTAGCGGGGTGTACATGTGTGAAGGCCAAACATTTCCGCTGTTGAGATAAGCTCAAACTTGGAGCGGAAATGAATGATTTATCAGTCATAACGACATTAAATCATGCTGCTCATCTAAATGAAACCTAAATGACTCAAAGGACTGTATTTGAGTGCAACATTGTCTGTCATTGTTTTTCCCCCACATTCATTTAATTATAAGACATTTATTTCTATTTTTGCTTTCTTAGTTAGGTTTGTTTTTGTTAATTTTAAATATTATTGTTAAAGGGTAAAGTGCAATAATCGCTGACGGGCGCTGCACAATTATAGGACTGGTTACAGGCTCAAAGATAGCTTTAGAGATCCCTTGTTGCTTGCTAGTGTGGTTTGAGGTGTTTCCTTCTATTATTCCTGCATGTAATTAATGTGTGAGTTTTAAGCTGTGCAGTGGTATTTTGTTCTATTGTTCTTTTATTGTGTGTATTGGGTTCTAACACTTATTAATAGCCTCTAAATTATTCCAGTACAATGTTGCTATTCATATCAAGTAATTGTGTCAGTGCCACTGCACTTTACCTTTTTTAAAGTCGATACTGTGTAGTTCCACGCTGGCGCTGTCGACCGTCTATTATTAGTGTTTTTGGAATCTATGCTGGCTTTGTGAACAAACATATATATTATATATATATTATATATTTTGTAACTTGCCTCACGTCCTGGTTTGTTCTAGACACCTACCCGTTTTCAAATCGCTAAACCTTTTAATTTTAGGGTGAACTATAATTAAAGCAGTAGATCAATGCTGCACTATTGGCGCCACATTATTAGCAGGGAAGCTAACTCCACCCAGTATCATGTCATGCTCATTGACCCATTACAATAGTGTAAAACCACCACTCCCAATGTGGACAGGGCAATTAACTCACTCATTGGATCGAACTCATTAGTGGTTGGACTAAAAAGACTGTGATGTCAAAAACAACACACGCATGAAGTAAAAATTCTCACGTGCAGGCATTACATCTAGGATTAAAAGGAATTAAAATCGCAAAGTCACATTTTGTAAGATCTGGTTCATCAACTGTCATATCTTGAATATTAGTGAAACAAGAGAGACATGTATTATCATACAAGAACACATTGTTCTAGAGCTTACTGTGCTTTAGAAGAATATTCTGTTGTGGAGGAGCAAGGAAGTAAAGGAAGAGACTCATTACAGTGTCTTCTGTATCAGTAATTAGGATGTGCTTTACAGTATGTGAACTGTTGCCCAAAATGAGTCTTCTAGCAGAGAAGCATTACTGCCACTGAATCTGATGCTGCTAGTTTTGAAAAAATGAAAATGTGTCCCTGATAATATGTTCATTATCTACAAAGACAGAACAATCTAATCACATTGTAAGACTATTTTTTTTTTTTTTTTAACTGATGCAAGTTCGATAAAGTTGACTTTAGTTTTACTCTCGTACTACAGAACAGGTATCATTGTTGCTTCAGGGAAGAGGTCAGTTTTTATTTCATAGAGCGAAGATTGGTTTTAACTTCTCCTGGGGTTATTTCAAAAGGACAGTCCATGTACAACCTACTGACACATGACATATATCTATTGTTTTAAGTACAATCCTGCAGTCTAACTTTAGACCATAAAATATTTGTGTCTGTTACCAGTCAGTCAGTCTGATGAAACTCCTATGAAATGTATCCTTTCCATCTTCTTTCTTTTGAAAGAGAGAAAGACTTCTTTTTTTTTTCTTTTTTTTTGCTCTCACTATATGACAGCCAGTTGGCATACACAAAGACTGCAGTTTGCCCCTACTTTGCTGGTTGTATTTACATGAGCTATATCTGACAATTGTTTCTGATGCTGTTGCAAAACTCTTTGCTATGGAAATGAAAAAGGATGCTTAAAGAAAGTCATTACTGAGTTGCAAATAGTCACCGTAATGAGTCAGACCATTTTAAATGAGGTACTGTATTGAATAAATATATACATTTTGTTGTCAAGTGTCTTCTTAACTTGCAAGCTAGCTTCTGTTCAGTCTAGATTCAGGAACAATATGGGTTTTGTTTGCAGTGTCCAGTCACTGGGGCTAAGCTAGCTGTTGGATGATCACAAAATATCTTAAGACTGTACAGTTTAACATAAAATAAATAATGTAATGACTAACTTAAATTACTACATTAAATGTATTATCCTCTTCAATTAAATGCACCAGCAACATTTGAAAATGCCCAAGCTACTTAATTGACAACTGTATAATACCTACTGTATTATCCAACAGACTTCATAAGACTGGATAAGACTTTACTTTATATAATGCTTATCCTGGTGGCATCACCAATCAAAACATGCTTTTCTATTTTCTCCATAATAAGATCATTTGGTGTATAATAGACAGATATAGAGATGAAGATAGCAAGTTAAAAAAGTGAGGGAAGTCTCAACTGTAGACTGTAGTCAAAGGTGCAGCCAAGCTAAATACATATATTTTCTCTTTTCCTCATTAACAGCAGCAGAGCAGAGGGAGTATATGATCTGTCAGATTCTTCTTTATAGAAATTTCTTAACTTCCTGTGAAAATAATGTTATCTAGCTTTGCTGTTTTATTGTAAAGTTCTGGGTATTTTCAAGAGCCTAATGCTCACTCCTTGCCAGAAATGGGTATTAGACAATACATTTTTATATAACCCATTTTAAAGCACTTATACTGTGTTGCAATTGCTTATTGACTAATCTTACAAGTAGGACAAAATTATGGTCATATGTGTATTGTTATGAATCACATAGCATTGTACAATTTTGGTAACATATAAGTAATATTTTTTGCTTGTGCTGGAATAAATTCGTGCTTGTAGTAAATAAGATGATTTTATGGCCTATGTGTATTTCTTTTATTCATGAATCTGTCTCTTGGTTTCGTCATACAGAAGGATGTAGCCATGTGATGACAAGCATGCCTAATGTTTGAAAAAAGTATGGCCAAAGTACAAGGAGAAAAACAATTGTACTACACAGTATTTTTAAGTTCTGTTGCACATAATCATGATTTTTTATATTACTTAAGTTCTTTTTTTAATCATCTGTTTAAGATTTAGAGTTCAAATTAGAATGTGTACAACACATAGCTCCCACTGAACCTCAAGGTTCAAACATATTTTATTGATCAAAATGTCAATATAAGAACATGTTTTATTTTGATGTTTAGCTCAAGATTGGATAAATAGAGGCCAGTTGTCACACTAAAACTGTACTGGTTTAAGACCCTAGCCACTTGCCAGTAGTAGAATGCATCATATTTTGTAACGTGAGCCAGGACATCCTTTTTAGGTTTTTCATTACAAAAAAAGTCCCTGGCACCTGCTAACAGGTACTTTTTTTGGTACCACCTCAGTCGAGGTTCCATGCAAGCTAAGCCAATACCAAAAGGTGAGGTGAAAACCTGCAGACTACTGATTTGTCAGAGAGAATCGTCATTATTCACTGCGTCATCATTGCTAGAGACAGACGGGGGGTGTCCTGAACAAACCCGCCGTGTTTAAATAGTTTAGCCAGCGTTTTTTTTTTTTTTTGCTGACTCCAGCTTCTTTTTAAACTAAATTTCCCTTCAGGCAAACAGCCAGATGCCGAGAATCAAAAGCAACCCACCTTTGGCGTTCTGTGTGTGTTATAAGTTAGGTCACGGCAGTTACTGCTTAGACAACCAGCCACTGCGTGCCTCACGCATGAGGTGGTACTAATCTGCAACGGAAAAAAGAGGACGGGGCACTGCAGCCGAGTCAATCAAGGTACCATTAATGGAAAAACACCATAAGGCAGACATAAGGATCATGGAAGTAATAAACTAATAAACATTAACATGAACTGTCGAACATTTAAACTAATACTTTAACAAGCATTTACCTCAGATTTACCTATTGATATGTCATCTCTATTTAAACCTTTGAACAGACTAAAAATTATATGAAATATATCTTTGTCTTCAGAGCAGAAAAGGAAAAGTGGGACATTGAGATGAGTCAAACATTCCCATCATCAGTTGCCATGGTGAGCTGAGAACACAACTTTCTGTGCCTCAAAGCAGCCCATTAATATGGCAGAAGAGAGTGCCTCATTTCTTTTGTCTGCACTCCATTTTCAACCCTTTACACTGACAGGATATTTCAGTGTGTCTCGCAATGTCGGTTTGGCTGTAGTTCAGATTAAAGGGGCTGTGCTTGACATTCAGAACAATAATACTGCATAGCCAGAATCACATATTTGCTATGTAAAGATATGGTAGAGTAATGGTTTCAGGTGGCCAAACGACGTCAAAGGCTTGCATGGACCAGTGTGGGCAGCAACGTTGTCCATATGAACACCGATCTCCTACAAAAGCCTGACCCAGGTAGTGTGCAGTGCAGAGCGGCAGCAATTAGCTAACCAGTGGAGGTATAATTGATATTGTTAGCCAGCTCCATGTTCGCTCGTCATGTCAAAGGCAAGAGCCATGTGTAGCCAATGCTGGCCCAGACTCTGAATGTCAGTCCGACTCTGGCAAGAGCCGTGTGGAGTACACCCTTTTGAGTACAGCCTCTTGAAGGTACAGAGTCATTCAGATTCTGAACAAGGTAAATTTGTACAGGATAAAACTAACATATACATACCATGTCCCCTTTGCACCAATATAAAAGCAGACTTTTAAATAAAAATATCCATACCAACTAGATTCCAATTAATTGGCATTCCAATCACTGTGCACACAACTAACCCACAATCAACTTCTGCAGGTAGGAGATAAAAACCAATGCTCAGAGTAGAGAAAGTACTGACGTGCTGATTCTGAGGACAAAGAGGATGCAAATATACAGTATCTGAAATATGATGCACAAATAATTATAAGTTGAATATTACACCATGAAATATGTAAACCCCAAAACCGGCAAAGAAAACCACTTACCCTAAAAAAACTATTTGTTTTTCAGATTCTCAAAATTCCATAAAAAAGCTCCAAAGTTTGACCTAAAAACACTAAGTGCATAAAAAACTCTCACAGAAAATGTCTTACTTCAAAAAATTCAACACAACTTCAAATCAACCACTTGCATAATCAAGGAGCAGTAAAATGCACAACATTCCACATCCCCTGCAAAAAGAAACAAAGCTTTGCTTCCTGTGGGGCGTGGCCATGTGATGAAAATGCATCAAATATGCAAGTCATCGCACCAAAACACAGCGCAGCCTAGTGGTAAGCAGCGGAGGAAGAGATAGTGAGGAAACATGCTAAGTTGAAATACTATCTTTTATAACAACAATGCTAATGTCAGTGTTTTCTCCTTTTGAAATTTCCATTCCATGACAAAATTTCAGTTTGTGTTTTGGCCTGTGTGTTGTTATCAACTGCCCAGTTCAACAGCCAGACCAGGTTGCCAGATATACCTGTGAAAACGTAAACCCAGTACGCTACAGCTGTAACGTTAGTACAGCCATGAAAGCTGCAAACAAACAAATGGGATCAACAGAGATAAATTCTACCCCTCCTAAAAAAGAAACTGGCATGTTTCTAAGAGATGCATACCAGTGATGTTATATAAATATTTGGTGGGGGAGACGACCCTCACCAGTATTTTGAATTGGATTTGTACTGCAATAACTATTTGGAACACTAGCTGTCAGTATTACGTATTGCACCTTTAAGTAAAAGTACTATTACCACACTGTAAAAATACTCTGCTATAGTAAAAGTCCTGCAGTGAAACTGTTACTTAACTTACTGTTGGTAAAAGTAGTTGTTTTAAATATCCTGGTATATATCCTAATATTGATCATATCATATTATATATATATATATATATATATATATATATATATATATATATATATATATATATATATATTATAAAGTATATACATATACTATATATATAAATGTATATAAATATATTTCTTAGCCACTGGAACCCTGCTGGGAGAAATGCATAATTTCAGAGTTGTGGTCCTGAACAGCCAGTTAAAATGTCTAAAGAATCTGAAAAGCTCTTATTCATGAAGCTCCCTTAAAAGAGGAAGTTTTCATCAACTATCCATGTTCTTTAGCATTGGAACACTTAAGTGGCTAAGTCAGATTTGACACTGTATACTTAATCAATTTTGAATAGCAACATGAGATATTGTCCTGTTTTTGTGTGTATTGACACTGTATTTACAGAAACAGCAGCCTTGGCTGCTTGTTCAAACATCCATGTTAACCTTCGATGTCTTAACAATATCCCTCAGCCATGCCGTAGCTGATTTCTCTAGGAAGAAACGGCTCAAAGTGGAGAGTGGACGATGTGCAAAGTCTAATCAATTGCTTCTTATGATGTCACTTTAGTCAGCGAAAGTTTGGGCAGTTGCAGACTACAAATTTATGAATTAAAAAATCTGGGGTGTGGGGTTAGAAACAAGTGGGCTTACCAGAGACTACAAGCATAACACACCCACATTTCTGACCAAACTGTCGTGGTCAAGTTGCATTGAGGGTAGTTTGGAATAACAGAAGCACATTTCCAGGATACTTGCCTGACATGTCCCTCACAATTATGATTTGTTTAAAGAAATTCAAACAACCCGGAAGATTGTTTTCTCCCAGAAAGTATTCGTGGTGTAGCTAGACCTTACACTACAGCGCTGTGTAGGTGTGGAAATGTCAGACTACATTGTGGGCAAGAAAGCTTCTGGCTTTGGTAATTTGTTAATGTTTTGGAAGACGTACAAGTGCTACAACCAACACAACAACGCTTGTGTGTTTTGTCTCATAAGGCTCAAAAATCTAAAATGTTTATATCTTCATCACAAAATAGGAGATATATTTCCCAAGGAGAAAATTTCAGAAATGATATATCTTTTATTCTTCTCCATAAGGTCACTACTTTCGTAAAAAGGGATTTGACAAGGTAATTTGGTTAATTCATACACTAGGCATTAACACAGAAGAAGGCTTTTTAGAGCACTTAATTATAATTAAGTATGAAAAAGTTGGTTTAGTAACAGGAGACAATTATGCTACAACATTGTTGTATGTTGCTAATGTATTTGGTTCTTCACATCTCTATTTTGTTGTGATGATAACAGAACATGAACTTACCATTCAAATCCTTTCCACAGAAAAATGCAAAACCAATGTGTGTCATTTGGTACAATTATAGATTTATGTATTTTTTATTTTATTTTGTTAATTCATTTGATAGGGACAATAAATGTGGCATCATTATATTTTAAATTTAGTGCAACCGATGCAATAGGAATTCTAGCCGTAGCTAATTTGCAGACCTTTGATAAAACTAAAATGCTAAATAATAGACCATAGATAAAATATTCTAATAAAAAAAAGTATGTGTGCAGCTCTCTTTCCTCTGACTTATACTCACAATCCAGTGCCTACAGCAGGTGTGCTTTTACTTCAGTTCTTTGATAAGCATCGCAGTAGACGACATTAAACATTACTAACCATTGAAGCGTAGGAAGAAGATATATTTTCTGAGTCACCTTAAGACCGAGGCCCTTATTTTAACGATCTAAGCACATGGCGTGAAGCGCATGGCACAGGTGCGTTTAGGGCGTGTCCAAATCCACTCTTGCTATATGACAGACGGTGGAAAAAAGGGTTGGTGCGCATATATGGTGGGCGTATGGTTCAAAAGGGTTGTAAGTAAGTAAAATACATTGCTTTTCACAGACAAGGTTACAAAGTGCTTTACAATGTGAATAGACGATAAAACATAGAAGAAAATAGTCTAAGAATAGAATAAAGTGCAAATGCATCAGATAAAATGATCAATAAATACATACATTAACCAGAAGCTAGCTTGAACAAGTGTGTCTTAACTTGTCCCTTAAAGCAGTCCACATTCTCAACAAAACCTAATGCTTGTACTTAGTGTCTTCATTCATTCATAGGTGTGTTTTGGGCGAAATATGCAATAAACCAATCAGTGTCATCTTCCATTCCCTTTAAAAGCAAGGCATGTTTGAACCTTGGCGCATTGCTATTATGGTGGCGGATTTGCACCGTCATATTGTTATTTTTAATCTTTTGCATGTTTGTGTGCTGCTGATGTGTGTGTGTGACAGGCATATTGAGCGCTCACTCTGCATAAGCCTAGGTGCTTTTTACCAATTTGCTGTTAAAATACCAATAACATGCTGCCCAATTGACTTTAGACCAGGTTTTTGTTGGTCACTTTCACTTTCTGCTGTCACAAGATAAAAATATGCCAAGAATTCACCTGAACACATGTCACTGTAAGACCAGCACGGCTGTAGGCGCAAAGATGGGTGCAGGTGCATTTGCTATATAAACAATGTGGGTCTTAAACAAGCAAAGACACTTGTGTCTGGCTTTGGGCTGCGCTGTGCTGGGTGTAAGATAAGGCCCCAAGAGATCAGCGCCAACATGCAGTAGCCATTCAAGAAAATGCATATTGAGACACTTCTTCACTTGTTGTTGCAATTTTCCAAAATATCTAATGGAGACCCCCTACATCTCTTTAGGGTACCACTAAGATTATAAAATGAGTTAATGCACATGTGAGATTTTCAGATGAGTTCAGCGCAGCTTGACAGCCGTTGACTGTAGATCAAGTTTCTTGTTTCTTGTAATACAGATGTTTTAGCTACCTGGGAATAGAATTCTTACTTCAAAGCTCACCTAGTTTTTCTCCATCTCCTTTTAATCTCCTCGTCTGCCTTTTAAATGGGATTTCTTCTGCTCCACTGTTTATGTCAAGTACCTTATTGGTATTTGTGAAAGGGGCTGCATTTTTCTTGTCTCCAATGCATCATGATGATGCATTTGTAGACTCCCATCCCCAACCAGCAAATCTGCAGCTTTTGTCATCTCCAAGAATGGATTAAATCCTCTTCTTTACACTTTTGCCACGCTCCCAATTCTAATGACATTTTCTGCATTGTCTACCTCATTTTCTACTTCTTATTTAGCATCAAGATATCTACAAAGCCATTGCCTGTCTGCTCATTTTTCAAATCCATGTACTTATTGCGCTTCCTTGCCTTTTGATCCTTCAACTATACCTTTCTGTTTCACTGATACTTTTTATCTTTTCATTTTCTTTACTTGCCGCTCTTTTTTTACAAGTTTGTTCTGCTCCTGTCTCATGTTAAAGGTATACAACACCATTTGTTGAAATGGGGCGTACCAAAGTCTCCCCTAACTGTAGATAGGTGGGCCGACGCATTTTTTTTGCATGCATTGTTTTGGTCCAGTGCAACACCGGCAGCGCTGCTGCTAGTTAGTTTAGCGTAGTGAATGGAATCCTATGTTGCCGGTTAGCATGTTGAGCATGTGAGTAAAAGTGAGTTGAGCATGTGAGTAAAAGTGATGATTTCTAGATGATTTCCTAGGCAGATATTGACTTGGGACCACATTGGGTGGAAGCACAGCCAAAGCCCCTTCCGCAACATTTGAGGTCGGGAAGTTCGGTCCGGACTTGATACATTGTGGAGCAACTATGCTCAAACAAGAGCTGTTTGGACCAATCAAACTGTCAGGGCTGGCTTTATACGATAATGGAGAGATCATCAACAGTAATGGAATCAAACACGTCACCAAAGAGCGCTTGGGTTGAATTTGTTTACAACAAAGACGGCTGTCGCTGGAGAATTGAGATGTGTATATACCGCCATTGTGTCTGTTATAGAAGATATTGTCAGCGCATTTATTTTAAAATTGAGGTCTGTTAAAAGTCTTGAGTTCCGTTGCTCTGATTGGTTGTAGGTCTATCAAATTGAGTGTAAAAGCATTTTCGGTTGAAACACGCCCAAAAATCACAGCTCAATGGAGCGGTACCAGACTCATATTCTGACTAGAATCTTAGTGTGACAACGTCAGGCTAAAAATCTGTAGCAGAAGTAACACAACTTTCTTTTGCCAACATTTATAATCTCTAAATAATTCCTTTTAGAGGGTTCTTGGTTAGGATGTTTAATGGCATTTATGCATGATGCTATTTTTCAATTAAACTATTAAATTAAGTAGAAACCATGGACAGGTTTGAGGACTCTATGTTTTCTTATAATCAAATGACACTGTAATGGTCTTGTGTCTTGAGCCGATAAAAAACTGAGGGAAAATGCATACCTTTTATAATGAATTGCTAGCTTGAAGGCAGGCGTCAAAAAAAGGGAGAAAGAGAACTGATTTCACTTTCCTCAGTCGGCCTTTAATACTTTTAGTTTTTATTTTTGAGTTTGTATTAGGTGTTGTTTTTAATCATATGTAAGATGTTTTCTATTTTGACTCTTATCCTGTTTCTTGTTTAGTTTCTTGATGGACTCAGAACTCCCTTAGATTGGCCTCTTGAGTTGTTTGCTCTGGTTTGTATCACCTGTCCTAGTTGATATGCCAGTCGCAGATGACTGGTGTTAACATGTATTCCATTGTTTTTGTTACTTTGGTATATTTGGGATCTTCAGTAGAATGTAAATGGTGGGTCTGAACAATGTTTGGCTGCCCAGATTGAATTTTTAATGACTAGCCCATTGGGGGTATACCTATAAGGTTTAAATGTATAACATGTTGGGTTTTCTTTAAAAGGTATAGTCTACAGTAATAAAAAAGTAATCATTCTCACTCATTACTGATCAATCACTAGAAGTGTGTGTGTATGTGTGTGCTTTAGAACATGATTGCTGTGAAACATTTTATTTAAAATCTTTCTCTCTCTCATTCTCTCTCTAGCCAGACTTTTGAACGCTGTGTGTTTCCAAAAGGTTAGCTTACCACTAAATATTATGTCTTTAAGTGGTTACCGAAAAATTGTGAGGGACAAAGTTAGGGTTGGGGAAAGTGAACCATGTGAAGAGATAAGTCTTAACAACTTGCGGAATCAGTAGACAATATTTCCAGACCATCTGGGTTGGTTTAAGATAAAGTAAAAACCCTGGGCAGTATGTCTTTGTCTCAAATTCATGCCAGGGAAAAGCAGAATATAATTGTTTTTCTAGCTATGACTTTTCAAACCATCCATCCATTTATTTTCTAAACCGCTTATCCTGTCCAGGGTCATGGGGGTTAAAGCCTATCCCAGCATGCATTGAGTGAGAGGCGGGTTAGGTCTGGATAGGTCAACAGTCTATCACAAAGCTAACACGTGGGCCTACACGAAGAGGCAAATGCATTCACACCTACGGACAAATCAAACAAACCTGCTACAGTATTCTCTGGACTGCATGAACAAATCCATGCAGACTCTAAGGAAACATGCAAACTCATGCAAAAAGATTTGAACACAGGACCTCAGCCACCATTCCACCCATAACTTCATTGGATTAATTAGGATAGTATTTTACAATGGATTTTATTCCAAACCATTAGATATCATTACCTTTTAAGAATAGTCAGGGTTACTTGTACTGTACTGTGTGCATGGTATTCAAAAAAATTGACTGCCATGTGCAGTGGCATAAGAACAGGTCAGCTTCTGGTGAAAACCTTAGGAAATACAGAAACAGCATCCACACAATTTAAAAGAAAAATTTCATCCGTTCTGCTAACTTCCGTTAAACAACCTTCATTGATCACATCTGTTGACTTTTGAAAGCCTACCCTCTTTTCACCCTAAATAAAGGTGTTACTAGTTAACGTAATCTGGTTTCATTTTCATTGAACAGTTCTCCAGCATGTGAATTTATGTTATTTATCTAGTCAACAATCTGATAGCGTTTTTACATCGGCAACTAGTCTAGTCTGTTTGCTTGTAGGCCCTGAACACTGCAGCTAGTTAACAAGGCAAATAGGTTCAACTGGATGCAGCTGTGTTAATCTTGGTGTGGCTCTTTCGCTTAATGTTTTTATAAGGCTTCAAAAAGCCAGCCACAGAAGTCCTTGACAGTTAAAAAGAGACATAGCCTTAAGATCTGCTTTAAAAATAAAGCTCAAAGCAACATGACGCATAAAGTGGCGGTGAAGTTTGACATTTAACCACAGGAAATAATGCCTTTTTTCAGCTTTTCGCAGTTTCCAGCTAATTGATATAGAACCCATTTTTCTTTCTATCATCTGTAGACTTCTGCCAAACACTTCTGTGAGTTTCCCAGTATCATATAGCAGCCCTCAGAAGAGACAACAGCTGTTATAAATGGTATTTAGCACAGCAAAATAAAGACTTAAATGAAACTTTATATCTAGACCTCAGGTCACACTTATACAGGTTCCTTCTACATTAACTGTAATACAAAAAGCATCACCGCTTTAAAGACAATAGCAATTTTGAAATATTTGCCTTTTACATTTAAATTTATAAAAGGATGGACATTGAACTAGATTACATTGCTTTGTAAGGTGTAGTAGTAATTAAAGAAATAGAAGATAGTAAAGGTCTTCATTTGTTTGTTTGATGTGCAAAATAGTCAAAGTAATCATCAAATGTGAAAAGGTTTACCTTGTTGGATACAAATTACATTCACATGCAACAATGTCTTTGCCATACAATTCTGTTCAGACAGTCTCCAAAGGATGAATCTTAATGATTTGATTTGGTGTTGGATGAATTGCAAATTGAATTCAGCACAGATAAGTGAAGGTCCTCAGAGAAGGAATCTTGAAACTTGATCCCCTGAATTTTTAAATAGGGACACTAGTAGCTCAGAGTTGTTGCCATGAGCTATTTTGTTGTATTATTTCCGGGTTTTGTTGTATAAATACTCACATTTTATTCATTGATTTATAATGTATTTTCATCATCCACATATTTCTATTAAAACACTCCAAGTTGTTTGTTGTTTGTATTAGATACAGTGCTCTTTGAAGGCTGCATCAATTCAGACAAGAATGAATGGTCTAGATAAAAATATTCTTGAAGAGTATTTGTGTGATAACTGAGACAGACACACGCACAATAGCAACCGGTCCGTGGTGTGTATGGCCTCTCACTCATTGTATGCTTCCTTGTAATTCACAGAATGTAGGATGATATTCGTGTTAAATGAATCTTCTTCTACAATAATCATACACACCCTTACAGTATTATCTCCACAGCAAACCAATATACAGCATAATGCTCTATGACACTAAAAAAGAAAATATATCCACTCACTTACTTCTTATTAACAAAAATGGCATTGTGTCACAAACATGGCATGGGGAAAAGGGAGCAAAAGACAGGCACTGACACTGTGGTAAGGAAGAAAAGGAAGACATATGGAGAACAGAGAGCGTGAGATGGGGAAAAGAACTGAGAGCGTGAGAGACCATGAGTAAGACACTCATAACAAGTGGAGACACTAAGGGATGTGGCAAAACAAACTGCTTCACAGCATGCCAGTAAAAAAATAGAAATTGCACAAACTCGAGTGGGGTGTGTGGAACACAAAAGAGACAAATTTGTTCTAAGTACATTACTAAGGAAAGGTTTGGTCATCATTACATATTACTGGATTCAAGGATTGGAGGGTGCAATTTTGAAAATAAAAGGCGTATTATAAATCAAACTCATAAAACCATAACAGCTCAAGCAATAAGACTTTCCACTCATTTACACAGCCCTTAGGAAACTATTTTAATTCATTTATCCAGTAAAGCTACTTAGACCCTGCCAGCATATTGGTGGTGTGAGTATAAATACACTAATCTGGAATAAACAGAAACGTGATTAGTGCAAAAACAGCTCCACACATTGTTGTGAATTACCACTCTTTTGTGAATTGTCAGTTATTTTGTTCAAGAAAAGAGCACCAACATACAGTCAAATATGTTGAAGGTTGGTATGAAGAATAAAAAAAGTCTACAAAATGAACACTGGACAAGGATCTAAATGTTTCACCTTTTTTTTAAATGTTATTTTCAAGGTGCAAGTACAAGTTTTATGCAGTTTTGAAAACAAGAGGTGCAAGCACAACTAAGATAAGGGCTTGGAACAAGTACTGAGGGTTGGTTTCAGACTAGTCTAAATCCACGACATTCCAATTCTGGGATTGGTCTCATGCCGCTGAAAATTCCGCCAGATGGGAATCATATGCACAAAGTAATTAAAAATAAAAACCAAGACATTTGCACTTAGGCTGAAGCTAGTGCAAATTGTAGTACCGCAAAGTTGTGTTGTTTGTGTTTTGCTCTAATGATCAAAAAGATTGTCATTGTTTTGTCACATTTAGTAAAATTTACATGCAGACAGCTGTACAAAATTAAGAACAGAGATAGTCTGGCCATAAAATTGATCCATACAATGAACCTACTTGGACACTAGGGACTTCCAATGCGGTGGCAGAGCCATCGGGAAAGAGTTTTGCATATAATTTGCCCAGGGGGCATATGAGTGGCTTCATTAAGGACAACTGGATTTCTGACACCATTCGAAACGAAATATTGAAATTTTAGCACATGTTGTCCAGAGAGAAATTGTGTCATAAGTACGTCCGAGCAGTTTTTCTGTTGCTCCTGTAAGCATGTGCACATAATACATAGTCATGTGCACAGCACCACCCTTTAGAGAAAACATCTTCCCATACGTGTGGCAGGCAGAAATGTAGCACTGTGATCTTATGACCTATCTTGTATCCTGTGCAGAGGCGGAGCTTTAGAACAGTGTCTATATGAGCCCTGTTTAAATCTTTACAGTCTTCATCCTGATTTGTACAGACACTTTTGACTGTGGCAGTTTCATTGCTTTAACAACTATGGCCAGTAATTGAATCGTTTCCTTTTCAACAATTGGGCATTTGTGAAGGCAGAGGATGAATACGGACGTAAAGATAAATGAGACTTTATGGTCACAAGAAGATGGAAAGTGAGAGCGAAGAAAACGTCATTTATCGTGAAGAACTCAACACATGCACTATTTGCTGCTTGAAAGCATTAAGGACCAGAGTAATGAACTCAGTCTGCTGTCTTGTTCTGATGACCTTAAAACATCCATTTTAGAGATGTGTAGTGAAATAATGACTTGAGTGCATAGGGTGAAGGCGCAACAGACAAGTCAGTGAAGCAGTTACAAATAGTAAGAAGAAGAGCACTGAATAGGGGGGGGAAAAGTTAAGATGTGGAAAAATCTAAATGGCTACTGGCACATGACTGGGCACAACCAAACAACAGAATGCCTAATGTGACATTTCCACAAAGGTTTTTTTTTTACTCACACTGATGTTGAATGCTGACCTGCCCATGCCCCACTGGCTGTTAAATGTGACAGTTTGTGTTGAAGCTGGACTGTACAATAGTCAGCCAGTGATAACTAGGGTATACAGAGAGGGAAGCTGTCACAGCCAATTTTACATGACAGTAATTGGAAAAATAATCAAGCAAGGGTGAATGAGTTGGTAAAATAAAGGTTGTCACCATTTTCATTATTGTATTGTGAAAACAACCAACATCAATTATTTTTCATGTCAAATCAACATAATTTCTATTTCTTGTCAAACTAATATATATAATTTTCCACAGTGATAAAACGGAATATATTTTATTTCTCATTTTTAGACAATTTTCTCTAAATTGAGAAAGAGAAGGTAACATAAATGAGTGGCAAAAGAGGGAGGACAGCTTATGGTCTCCAGTAAATGCATTGCCTGAGCTCCAGGTCTCTATTCTCTGATTGGAAGGAAGCCACTATAACGTACCGCTCATTGCAGCCATTTTTTTACATCTTGCTAAGAAAATGCCACTTTCACAGAAAGGGGGCACTCCACAGTCAGGACAGTTTCAACGAGTCATTACTAAGAGAAGGAAAAGATAGACAGATGAGAAGAAATAGACACATGAGGAACAAATTCATTAAAATGTAAGGAATATAAATAAAAGGTTGGAATGGGGATAAGGAGAGACACAGAAAAAGGTTTGTAAAAAATAAGTGCCAACAAAATAGAACAAAAGTGTGGTTCTATCTGCTTTCTTAACCAATCATTTGCAAGCAAGGATAGAAAAATGGAGGGTTTCTCAAATTGTAAGGAATATTTCATTTTCCTTCTCTTAAACCAGCCTGCAGTTAGACTCCATCGGTCCGAATTAATGATGTCCCTGAAAAAATGTTCCATCAGTCTCAATCTCTCTCTGTCTCTATTTCTCCCCCTTTCATTTGTCAATATCTTTCTATTAATCTTGTAAAACTTAAATATGCTATAATTTATGCGCTACTTATACTGTAGGTACATGTCATTAGGGACAAATTAAATCTTTACTTTCATAATGTATGAATGTTATATTCAGAAAGTCCCAAAAAGTACGCAGCCGCAGTCAGACAGAAAATGATTTCATACAGTATGCATGAAAGTTTGCTGCTTAATAAACTCTAACTTGGACTCCCAGAGCATCCATTTAGACAAGTGGTTTAGTTACTGCCATCACCACTCTACATCTGAAAATGTAACTCAAATGTCCCATTGTGCCTTCCTTCATTTTAGGGAAATACTTTTTCGGTTCAGTGAGTGCTACAGTTATCATCTACGCTAAGTGTAAATTGCTGTATTCTTTAAATGAAAAAAAAAAGAGATGACACTTCTTTTGTATGTTGACTCTTCAGGTGTGCAAGTTGTATGGTACAGTATGTGTGGTATTCAGCTCTATTCAAGCTGACAGAGAAACAGATTTTGAACACTAAAGGATCATACTTATTTTGTCACTGTCCTCCCAAGAAAAATGAGAGCATCAGTCATCTCAGCAAATCCTCCAAAATGGGATTTGTTTACGTTACAAATGACAAATCCTTCTACTGACCATATGAATTATGACTCTTGTCTGTTGGGAGCAAAGGAGGAAGCCAGTTGACATTATTATAGAGCCACAAAGCCCGCATAGGGAGGAGGGTGTGAGGAGGTAAGGTCAACAAAACGCTTTTGCTACAGGAGACTACTTGCTTTCCGTTTCCAAATGACAGTCAACATAGTTTTTCTTTAAATCATGTCTATGTTCATTTCATGATAATAAAAAAAGTCATACACAACTAAGATCATCCTTTCAAGTTTAAACCTTAAAGATATACTGTATTTTCCAGAAACATCAACACAAAGATTTCATACAGCTGGATTAAAACCCGCAAAGTATCCATTTAAACAAGGGGTCATTTTAACCAAAACCTAGATGCTGCTCTTGTCATGGTTTTGTCCTTGTGTCATTTTTCTGATTAAGCTGGTTTCATGTTTTCTGTTTGTGTTCATGGACTTTCTGTTTTATTTTGAAATCCACTTTGTCTTTATTCACTGGTCTTCCTGCCTTTGTTTGTTTCCCGCCGTTTTTGATTACCTGTCTCTGTGTTCACTAAGCCTTTGCCAGATTACTCCTCGTGCGTTTCACTTTCCAGCGTTTCCTAGAGTTTGTTTTCCAGTGTTTCCCAATGTATTGCCTGTACTATCTGCCTTCTGGATTTGTACCGTTGCCTGGATTGTTTGTTTAAAAATAAACAAACTCACCTTCTACTCCGGTTTGAGTCGAGCATTTGAGTCCAACATTGTATCCGTGACAGCTCTCCACAGGAGTGAGAATGGGTTTGTTCAGGTCAAAAAAAAGAAAAGATTTGTTTTACCAACAGTGATTTCTAACAGTGTTAACAGTTTCCAACACTGATGCTATCCTGATGATAAGGGATATCAGATCAAAAATGCTTATGTGTTGTGTGGCAGTTAAAAATGTATTTTGTTAGCTAATTTGCAGGCTGGCTTTAAGCACCGTTGTCTTACTGAAAGCAAATATTTCTGCTTGTTTGACAAAATTCCAATATAACATACATTGCCTGTACCTTTACCTCAGGAAATGTACTCATGGAACAAAAACCCTGGCCTCTAAAAAAGTGCATTCGTCATTCATGTATTTTATTAAAGCTATGGAAATATTGTGGTTTTGGTGAAATACAGAAAAGGTCAACACTGACTTGATTTTTCGACAACCTTGTCTAATGCCCAAACCTAATTATGCGTGGCACACAGAACACAAACTTTGGTCTCTTGTTTTAAAGTATGTGCTTTGTATGCCCAGTCCTCCACCCTGACCAGAAAAGGTTGCTAGTTAACATAATACACAGTAGAAAGCAGATGTTTCCTCTTAAACGTATTTAGAAAAGCTAATTTGTAGTGGATAAATGTATTTTATGGAGGATATGGTTAGGTACTGAAACATCTCTGTTTACGTAAAGCGAGCTTTCCAGGAAAGCCAGGCTTAAAGGTACGCTATGACCATCTCATCCTGTAATACACACATTGTATCACAAAACTATAGGATACAAGATAGTTGAATGAGTTATTGCCTGTAAGGTATTGGTATTTCCCTGCCCCTACAGTGGATGTTCTTTTTACTCAGTTGTCTCAGTGACCCTCCCTTCCCCCTCACCTCATCCCTCATGTACCTTGTTACCATTTTACAAATCATCCACTGAATATATGGGAGTGTCATTTACCACAGATGATGGGAACATCTGTACCAGATATGGCTGTAATCCCCTATGGAAATCAGACCGTGTTTCCCTAATCAACTTGCCAAAAAAAAGGGAAAACATTTCCCTATGCAAATTTATTCACCACTCATCCACAGTTTAATTTTTTCAGATACCGTAACAAAAGTAACCTTTCCAAGCGGATGCCTTTTAATGCTGATGAAGTTTATTGTCAGAGATGTAGAAACAGTAAACTTAGAGGGGTAAGTAACAACAGGAAATAGGAAATGTAGCATCCCTTGCTGATTTGTGTCCACCAAACAATCTATCTACATTGTTCAGAGATGCTGATGAATAGGGGATCAGTTTTTACAAAACTAACAGTTGATGCTCTTCACATAATGAAGTATTAGACTCACAGGTAAATATACTCAACTAGATATTTCTTCCATCCTATTCAACTCTTCATGGTCAACACTACTGGTCTTGTTGCTCTTGGGGTGTTGTGTTGTAGCAGGCATTATTATGGAGATGGGCACAGTCCTCACATCACCTACTAGGAGTCAAAACTGCAAAAATAGACTATTCTGCCCTAGAAATAGTGTTTTGCTGTGTTCTGGGTACATGGAAACTGGTTTAACTGCAGGGGAGGCTTTTTATAGTGGCAATGGATCACTCATACCTCCATTAGGTGTTTAAACCATTAAAACCCCCGCACCCAAACACAGGAAGTGCAGGATTTCCCTTTTATCATTATATTTCAAACAAAAGACCTTTAAATCCTTATTCAGTTGGTATGGGAAGCCCAACAGTAGGGCTTGGACAGCCAGGTTCCCTACCCAGCCCATACATGTAAAGGAAAGTCATAAGAAGATACAAGAGAAGAGAAAATAGCACTTTAAAAAATGTCATTGTGGAAGACATTTTCTACAGGACATTGGCATTACCTAAGATCTTGTAAAAGTTGATACCTGAAGCTTTACAACCCCAGCTCTTCCAGCTCATCCATCGGGACTCGCTGACTGTGACCTTTGGAGATACAGTTTCAGACCTACAAAGCCTTATTTATTGGCCCAATCTAGCTGGGATGTATAGGAGAATGTCAAGAATTGTGAGTCAACTTCAAAACCATAAGCTTACAGCAAAGATACAGCCAGCTATTGCACCAACTTGTTGGGAGAATTGGCCTGTAATTAACTAGAGTACCAACAGATAAGTGTACAAACTTAAAGGAGCAGAATGTAGAATCTAGTTGCATCGAAATGGTGAGGTTGCAGATTTCGGAATTAATTAAATACCTCTCCCCTCCCTTTCCAAGTGTGTAGAGAACTTCCGTTGACCTTCAGGCCGGGGAGGATCTACAGGGTCTACATTTTCTTAAAACATTGAAACAAACAATTTATGTTAATTAATAATAAATAATAATGTAATGTAATCTTAACCCCCTTTCCCTCAAATACTTGACTACGTTCCTTCATCAAATATGCTGAGCGGTATTAGCCTTTAACCTACAGTAAGCCTAGCTAGGCTACGTGCAGAACATTGTATGTTATTTCAGTAGTAAAAGAATTACTTTTGTTGTTGTTTTGCTCTACTCTGAGCTCGAGGAGAGACTTCACATGCTCCACTCATGACCATGTAGCCGGCTGATTCGTGGGATTGACTGACTCATGCAAGCATCGTCAACTCATGAGTCATTGAGGGCTTGTGAGTTCTCAAGTGAATCCCATGGTCTACAAGCTACCAGCTCTTAGTCTGCGGGTCAGATTGTCTCTCTGCTCACTTGACTTGTGGAGTTGTTGTTGGCTGTGAAATTGTAAGTTATAAAGCTTTTTTTAAGCTAAGATAGCTATGACTGGTAGTAAATAATGTTGCAAGAGGTTTGTGTGTGGTGCTGTTATCATTTTACATTGCATCGGTAGGACTCAACTGATCTGAGTTAATTATACCATAGACTTGCGATTCGTGAGTCAACTTGAAGACTTGTGTTTGTTTTTACTAAAGACAAGAACAGCATAATACAGAATCTTACAAACTGGCATGTTTGAATTCTTAACGCTTAAAGAGGGTTGCCGTTTCAGTGGCATTATGTTACAACACACTACACAGTGCTTAGTGAGACCGATCTTTTGTATGTGATTAGTTAAAATCCACTTCCTCTCACGTAGCACGGCAACAAGGCTGCACAAATTAAACCAAGTGACATCCTTTACAGTCAAACTGGGAAAACAACAAATGGTAATTAACAAATGGGATTAAGAAGGCGAGTCTAACATAACTGTTGTGTGCATGTAATAGATCTCCTCTGATGTTATGTTTGTTAGACTACTTATTAGCTTCAGGGCCCTACAGTGTAATGCAATACAAGGATAAACAGAGCGTTTCACATCTTGAAGATTGCAGGCCAGAGTAGCTGGAGATGTTAGCTGAAGCCTAAAAGTGAGAATATTGCCAGCCAAGAAAATTCTGAGTACTGCACAGGAGGAAGAGAATGTGGGAAATGAAGAAGGAGAAGGCAGTAAACCAAAGAGACCAGGGGGGTAGAGCAGGAGAAGACCAGAGAAGGAGATGCAGAAAGAAGTGAAAGTGAAAAGGGAAAAGAAGAATTGACTGTGAGGGAAGAAGTGTATGCCGCAGATTCTAAAAGAAGGACACACGCAGGGAGTGATCAAGAGGAGGCGGATGAATATGACAGGGGGGAGAAGCCTGCAGTTACCCCTGGACCCCTTGCAGTGCGGTAGCAAAACATGTCACTCAGTAAAATAATATGTTTTCAGTTTTGGGCTATTTCTATTCAGTTGTATATGTTATAGGGCCAGATATTTAAAGATTTACACATATATACATAGATTATCTAATGATGTTTTACAGTTATCATAGCATTTGTTTGACATTTTGTTCCATCATAATTACTGAAGTAAGACATTCTGTTCTATTTTCTGTTCTATTTGTCTGAATCTGTAAACATGATCGAGTAATTTAATTCAATTTATAATATCAAGTCGAGTTCACTCTTTTCAAGACACTTTACAGATAGAGTAGGTCTAGACCACACGATAATTTACAAAGACTCAACAATTCCCTCAAGAGCAAGCATTTGTGGTGAGAAAAAACTTTTGGCCAGAAACCTCAGACAGACCCAGGCTCTTGGTGGGCAGGCATCTGCCGCTGCCGGTTGGGACACAGAGACAGATACAGATATGGAGAATTATGATTCATATTAATTATAGCAGTTGGTATGATGAACTGTGGCAATTATAGTAACAATAAATATGATGGAACTACGACTAGAAATAATAACTGTAGCAGTTCAGGGCGTAGCAGGGTTTTGGGGGCATTGTAGGGCATATCAGTGCATTTACAAATGGGGGTTCCCATGTGCCGTCTTCCCCTGCCACCCTGCCAAGATCTCTCGCTACCCCTTTGCAACTCCATGTAAAGTTTTCTAGATCTGCCACTGCCTTCAGGTAACGTAAATAAACAAAAGGCCATCTGTATAGCCAGTGTTTGGTTTGTCTATTCTTGGCTACTGTAGAATCAGCTGTGCAATATGACGAACACAATGGAAGAGAACCTGCTCCCTATTTTGACATAAAGGATTCCTTCTAAAGTTACAAAACACAATTTTTAGTTTCAGGTAATAAACTAATGAAACAGTTATGAATATTATATTCCATTCTGGCAACAAATCCCTGTAAATCAAGCTCACTGCTTCTTTAAGTGTATACATCAATTTCCTCCCAGAAAGCGTCATCTGAGTTGTCAGAGTCTTACACAGGCAATTCTATCTTAGTGGTGTGCTATTTCCTTCTCTCAGATTGAGGTTTCAACTTCTTCAAGACTTCAAAACAACCTGTGAAAAATGACATGTCAGTTCAGTCTGCTAAAGTAAAAATTGCAGGGGGGAATTTTTTACCACTACCCTGTGTAGTCCAGTGGTCAATGTGTTTGTTACCAAATGTATTGTTTTGTTTACATTATATAAGATTCGTTCAAAAAGCTAAGGAAAGTTAAGCACTGTAATTTGTAACTATTCCATGTTGTTTTTGCTGTTTTCACTACATTGACAGCCAGTGTATAAGAACACGAATGGCCGCATAGGGAGGAGTTTGGGGTGGATGGGTGGGTGTTACACATACAGGACTTTCAAGTCCGAGAGTGTAATTCACTTCCGGACCCACCCAGGAAATGCGTGTTCCTTAGGATGGTTTTAGTCCAAACCATGATCTTTTCTTTCATACGTGTTTATGCATCTAAAGTGGATATTGTCTATACAGGTGTTTCTCAAATGGAGGTACGCATACCCCTAGGGGTACTTTTGAGTACTGCAGGGGTGCATGAGGTTTTGCAAAATGCTAATTTAAAATTGTAATTGTAAATTGTAATAATTCCTGAAATAATTATACTATAATAATTAAATAATTTAGTGATGTATTCTAAAAATTTGAAATGTAGCATTTAAATGTTTTTTTTAGTTTCAAGGTTGTTGTAATCCCTGCCAGCACTGTATTGTACCTTCTATATAAACTTCATTTTTTCCCAAAAAATGTTTTGCGCTACATTGTTTAAAAAGTGTTTAAGAACTACTGGTCTATACTGTCTAGTAGCGTAAGTTGTCTTCCACAATATGACAGGTTTCTACTGTAAAAGAGACTTTAATGTCAACAAGACTCCCACAAGGTTAAATTAAGAAATAATATGATTGAGACTGTCGTCCTAAGAGAGCAAAGCAGGAAGTAAGTTAACAAAGTATAGGGCCGCCAAATTCCACATAATGAGGCATGTTTTGGTCGTTGATTGATCAAACATTTACACAAGGAACTACATCGCTTTCTGCATCATGTGCACAACCGGAAGTTGGATACACAAGACAAGACCAACAACACAAGACCGGGGAGAAACAAGACACAAACACAAGACCAGGGAGGGAAAATGGAGAAGGCAAAGAAAACAGGACAAAAAAAACAAAACCAGAAAGAAAAAAAACAACCCAGAAGGGCGGAATAAAAACCGAGGGGAGAGGGAACAAGGACACATGGAACAAGGAGGAAAGGGGACTGAGAAGCCAGATAGGGAACAAGAGAGGAACTGGAGAGGGACTGGAGAGGAGGGAACAATAAAGTGGACAAAAGAGGAGACGCAAGGATAAAAGAGGAAAGAGGGGTGAGAGAGTAGACCAGGGAAGGAGACAAGACAAAAGAGGAGACGAGACAAAAGAGGAAAGGAGAAAAATGATGAGGAGGCGAAACAGGGGTTGAGACAAAAGAGGTGAGGAGACATGACAAAAGAGGAGGTGACAAGATAAAAGAGGAGACGAGGGAGAGGAGACAAATACAAAAGAGGAGAGGGGACGAGACGAAAGGGGAGAGGAGACGGGAGAGAGAACGAGAATAGGGGCCACAAAAAGAGGGCATGAGGGAAGCCAGAAAGAGACCAGGGACAAACAACAAAGACGCCGACAAAGTGGCAAAGATGCGGGCTGCGGGTCAGGGACACCAGCTGCCAACTGAGGGTCAGGAACGCCGGCCATCAGCCGGAGTCCAGGGCGCTGGCCGTCCGACCTGAGTCGTGAACGCTAGTCGTCCAGCCTGGGTCGGGGGAACTGCATGCCAGTCCGGGCTCACAATCCACTAGCCGGCCTAGGGTCAGAAAGGGCCGGTCACCGGCTCAATGTCAGTGGAGTCAAGTGCCAGCTCAGTGTCTTGACCGCTAACCGGCCCAAGGTCGGGCCAGCCACATACAGGCACCAGTGAGCTGGTCCGCGGCGATTCCCGGGGAGAACTGGTCAGTGGCAACTCCCGGGGAGAACTGGTCTGCGGTGTCTCGCTGGTGAGGGTCAGGTAGGTCTGCAGGCTCGCCTCCTGCTGGTAGATCTCCCTGGCAGTAGCAGCCACACCCGGCGCCTTCAGGATCTAGGTTTGCCTACCATGGCATTCCGCATCAAGGAGCAGATGGTCAGCTGGCTACCCACATTGGTGGTCCTTCCCAACTCAGCTAGGAACTGGCCGAGGGCGTGTTCCAGCCAACGGAGCGTCTTCAGGCGTTCTCCGGTGTCAGCTGGGCCCACAATGATCTCTGCCGGCTCCGGGAAAGGACCGCACTCCCTGTCTGCCTCATCCCAGCGTGCCAACTTAAGGCGCCATGTCTCGTTCAGTCGGCAGAAGCGGCAGGCCACGAGATCCACCTCCTGGTCAAGCGGGTGGAGGAGCGGCTCAAAAATATGTTCCACTGGGTCCATTTCTGGTCCGATGCTTCTGTTACACTGAATGAAATAGGACCCAAAAGCAGAGCGCAGCAGGCAGGTAGAGGAGGTTTCAAAAACGCAGTCTTTATTAACAAAAACATTCCAGGCACCATATAAAAACGATGAACAGGGAACAACAACAAAAACATAGCACAGGGGCAAGGAAAACACACATGGAAGAAAACTCACGGGGAGGGCACCGCAGGGAATAAATCCGACGGGAGAACAAGCAGGGTAACAGGAGACGCCGACAGGAACACTGGCACGCACGTGTAGACAAGACAGAAGGATCTGTGAAGGGAAGCACAAACATTATATACACGAGGTAATGAGGTAATGAGAGGCAGGTGACAAGAGGGCAGGGAATCAAGTGGAAGACATATAGTAATCACAAGAGCGGGAAGACACAGGAAGTAAACCTAGAGGCAAGACAAGACAAAAACAGACTTCAAAATAAAACAGTAAACAGAACATACAAGCACTGAGGGGAACACGAGACAAGACAGCGCAGCTTGACTTAGTGTAATCTACTCATTGCGGCTTAATCAGTTGCACGTTTGCCGAGACAGGATAGACAGGTGAAGCTATGTCAAGCCAGGTATAGATAGCTGGGATAAGTGCACGTTCACGGCTTTCTTAAATAGACCACGGAATCGATCACAGATTTACTGATCCATAATTGAGAAGACGCGTGCGCCATATGTTTCACCCAATGAGCAGCAGCTTAAAATTGAAAGTATATAAGAGGTGAAGAATATGCAAAAAGGGAAATACGGATCAAACGGAGAGAATAAGCCCAACATAGTGGACCCGACTGAATGTGTATGGATGTAAAAATATCTACTTAGCCTATAGTCACTCTACATTTTTACAAAGTTGTAGGCTACACTGTGTTTTTATTGATTTAAATATGCTATTTTCATGTTTCTGTTTTTATGTGATAAATGTGCTGGTTTTACTGTAAGGTGTCTTTGACTAGCCTACCATGTAAATCCCTATATAAATAAAATGTATTATTATTTAGCCTTTGCCTTAAAAGTGAGCAGAGGTAATTGATGTTCCTTGGGAAATGGACCCTAATGCTTAATTTCAAACCCTTATTCACAGCGCGAGGACATGTTTTACAACCAAATGCACAAATCTCTATAAGCTATATCTAATTCTTTGTACAAGTAATGTTCATACAGAACAATAAGAAAGGGACAACAACCAGAAAAAGAAGTAATGACTTCAATACACGCTGTGAGCATTTGTAAACAATATTCATGGTTTATTCGACAAGTGACTGCACCAATATAAAAAGATTAAGAACCATTGGAGTGTTCCCGGTGTGATGATTGTAAACTTCACTACATACGCACTGTATATAGGCCACGTTATTGGTCCAGAGATGTGAGACTAATTGAGAAGGTTATGAAACCAATGTAAGCTATGATAAAAAACATTAGGCCTACATGTAAAGGAGTAACACAAACTGTCCTTTATTAGAGAAGGATAAGCAACAAGAAAATTAAATCATGAGTGTTGTGGTCTCTGACCAGTCTGCCATTATTATCATCTGGGAATATTGCTAAATTAGTATTGTCACAATTAATTTTCGGAGCGTGTCCTGTATAAACCTGAAGCTGAGACCACGGACGCTTCCCTGCTCATCTCTACTTTTACAGAGAGAGTGGACACTGACGCGACGTGCAGGACTAGGCAGTGGCCACTAAGCAGCGGCCGAACGCCAGGCAGCCTCAAAACGGTACCATCCCACCGGGAAAAGTCCCACTGCGCATCAGGGTGCCAGTGCAACCATTTCAAACTATCTAAACAACTGTAGTAGGGTTTAAATCAAACTCGCAACAAAAATAGTGACAAGTAGGCCAATGCATTTTAATAAAAATAAAGCAAAACACATGCAGAAGACAACGGAATAACTGTTAAACACGTTTAATTCGGATCAGACGGCAGCTGATTTGACACATGAGACTCCAGGAATCAATCTAAGCCTGGCTGTTAGCCTGCTCTGGACCAGGCTAGCCGCAAAGAATAAATCTCCATGGTTACTTGTCTGGGTTTAATTCATTCTGGTTTAACTGGATAATTTCAATATCCCGGCTTAATCCCTTATCCTGGTTTTGTGCAAAAGGTCCCTGGGAGAAACAAGACACAAACACAAGACCAGGGAGGGAAAACGGAGAAGGGAAGAAAACAGCACAAAAAAAACGAAACCACAACACTGTTGTAAACATTTGGGAAACGTTACTTATCGTAAAAAAAAAGGAAACACAGTAGCCTCCTGGATTAGTTATTGTAGCTAATTGCATAGGGATCCACCTGCTTGGTTAAACTTTTTTATTAATTTCATGGTTAGCCAACCAGCAAACTATCATCTGCAGTATATCACACATGTAGTACCTATCAATAATTCCAATATGTGGAACTTTGCCATAAAATATTATGATTTCCTTGTAAATAATCTGTAGTCAAACTTACAATGTGTTATTTCTAAATGTGTCGGATTTGGCATTAAATAATTTTTAGCCTTTTCAATTAAGCTATAAAATAAATTTACTATTCAGGTTAAGAAGTCTGTTAAGACTTGTACTGTTGTGGTGAGGTACAACATATTGGCAACATCCTTGCAAAATTATCTCCCCTTGAAATTATGCCAATTGCCCAAGTGCTTCGAACATTCCTTTCTTTGTATATATTAGCATGTTAGTTTATTACATACATGTACACACATACATGTGTTTTAGGGTTGGAGAGAGTGACGAGTGAGAGGTTCAAATCAGGTTTCTAGGGCAATGGTGTATTGAATTTATGACTGTATTCAGTGAATGAGTCATTGAACCTGTGCATGGCTCTGACAAGGATGCAGAGGTAAAATTATGTAGAACATGAATGAAAGAAAGGAAAACAAAATTGAGCAATAAATGCTAAGAATGTAGTACAACAGAAATAATATTAAAAACAACTACAAAAATATTTATGTAGAAAATTGCCCTTTCTCAACTGAGAATGATGTGATTAAAATGATTAAATGTGAGGTCACAATGAATGCCTGTGAAAATGTGTTTTAAATAACTTCAGAACCCTGCCAACACCTCAAAGCAAAACAGTTGGAACTGTTTTAACTTGAAAATTATGAAGGGTGAGTATACAATTGAAAAGTAAAATCAGGATTACAAAAGGTTTTTTTTCATGTTTGAGGCGAGCATTGAGTTAGTTAATTGCCTTATTTATATTTACCATACGTTTTAATAATTCTTTTTAAAACAAATTAATAGATGGTCAGGGTCCTATAGATTTATAAATAGGCTACTTCATTAATCCCAGGGGAAATATCTCGGTTACAGCAGCTTAGTAAAAAACATAAAGATAATGTAGAAGAACTATACAATACTTACATATAAAACCTAACAATAACATGTGTATACAAAAGCTTGGATAAATACAGGATTTTAACAGTGCATGCAGGCCTCAAAGCTAACTTTTTAAAGTCATTGCCAGCTTGGCAACCAGGCATCCGTTTTTGGTTGCCAAATTGACAATACGGTTGTCGTGTTTTAAACTACCTCTATTTGGGGAAATTACTTTCTTATGTAGCTTTACCACATATTTTAATACAGTTAAAATATAGTTTCTCATCCCTCTCAAGTAAGGGTGAAATGGATCCCAAAACTCAACAATCTGATCGGGGTTTTGAGTCCTGGATTAGATTAATTTTTGGATCAGCAGAAAAAAGGGGGGAATTGAAATGATTAACAATAACTTTCAAATAATACAATAATTACTTCTTTCACCAGTAAATTGCTGTTAAAAGACAAAAACATATAATAAAAGGGTAGTTCTCAATAACAAATGCCGGTCCCATTGTTAATGCACCATGAGGCTTACCACTAAGTGCAACATTTTGTCCCGTCTGTGTTGTTTTTCAGACAAGAGCGGTGACCAGTGCTAGTTTGTGTCTTTTAGCTCATAGCTTTAACGGCAGACGTTTGTACATCCCGGTGTTGGAATCCTCTACAGTGAAATCCAATTACACTGCAGTGTTTAGCAATTAGCATTTCAACCATGTTTAATACAATTACTACTGTCGCTACTGGTAGTTTCCTGCTGCCAAGTGTAACATATTATTAGTGATATTAATGTTTCTGTTGCATGTAACGTTTCAGAGCATTAGAAAGCAGAGAAGACAGATCTAGGTGGCACCATGATGAGGCACCAAAATCCACGTTGCTATTCCATCCGTAGACACCAGGCAAAAGCACATGCATAGAAAGCGGTTGCACAACAGCTGAAATTTTGTGCTGCACACAAACAGTGTTTAAACTTTACGCAGATAACCAAATAAAATATTGACTTCTTTTGAAATATCAGTTTTTAGTTTTGTAAGTTTTGATTTGTTTTTATACATTATATTCAACACAAATATTGAACAAGTGGTTGCCAAAGGGGGCAACCAGAGGCCACACAGCAATTACCGCCCTGGAATATGTGGATGTACAATGCTGTGAAAGGACATGGTGCAAGTTACATTACATCATTTAGCTAACTATATATATATATATGTATGTGAGAGATGTGTTTTTAGTCTTCATCAGAAGATGCACAGACTTTTGTCCGTCTTGATGTTAATAGGAAGTCCCTTCCACCATTAAGGAGCCAGGACAGCAAACAGTCTTTTTTTTCAGTGATTAGTTGTCCCTCGCTGTGAGGGGGCAGCAAGCAGGTTGGCTGATGCAGAGCAGAGTGGGCGGGTTGTGGATAGGGTTCGACCAAGTCCTGGATGTAAGTTGGGGCTAATCCTTTTGTGGCCCTGTATGCAAGCACTAGTGTCTTGAAGTGGATGTGGGCACCAATTGGTAAACAGTAAAGTAGAAGAGTAAAGTTAAACACTAAATTCACTTAGTGAAGTTATGGGTCACATCATTAATAGGGGATAAAAGGAATATAAGCCAAAAATGACAATGTTTGTATTAATCTTTGGTCTTTGGATCGTAAGAGGGAAGCTTGAGGTTATACAAACCGAATCCCCTGTCCTGACTCAAAGGGAAAAATGTGCTCTAGTGTATTGGCATTTCTTTAAAGCAAAAACAATCCCCGCAAGGAACAATGGCGCCTCTGCAAAAAAGCCTCAGGAATTAACTTTTTTTGGTGGAACGTGTTCGTTCAAAGGTTGTTTTAGTCGTGCAACAGAAAACTCAGATTCAATAGATAGTCGTTAGCTGTCTGGATTAACCCTGCAGAGATCTAAAAAGCGACGGCGCAGTGGATATGTCACATACCTCTGGTGTGGGAGACTTGGGTTCAATTCCCACTGCAACACATCAACCAATGTGTCCCTGAGCAAGATACTAAACTCGTAGTTGTTGTAGTGTTCCAGAGGTGTGCGACCTTTGACATATATAGCCATTGTAAGTTGTGATGAAAGCATTAGTTAAATGACATGACCATGAATTGACCCGAGTTTAAAATGCCAACAACCATGTGGTTGAAGGGGACAGCCGGCGGAATTTCCGGGCAGCACCTGAACAATCCAGGAAGTGGAATGTTGTGGATATGGATTTACTATATCCACTTACTGAAAAAGCTCTGCTGTTTGGAGGACTTCATAAAGAGGATGTCAGGTGATTTCCATGATGCACAACAGTTTGTGCAGCATTCTCTTCTCCACCACCAAATTAACCCAAGCCGTTCTTTCTGATCAGTTTATTCAGTCTCTTTTGGTCACTGGCTCTGATGCCAATGCCCACCATCACATTGCTGCGAAGAAAATTGTGCGTGCACAAAATTATGGGCCCTGTAGAAGGGCATTCTGCATGGGCCCCTCTCACATCCACAGCTATTCATTCTAGCATCTTTTTGGGGCCTCCTTACATGAAGTCCAACTTACCATGGGCATGTGAGAATTTCTGACAGGTCTGACAGGAGTCTGAGCTGTATTAGGTGAACAGAAGAGGCGACAGGACAGTTCCCTGCAGTGCTCCTGTGCTGGGCCTCGCTGTGTCAGACATGCAGTTCTGCAGCCTCCCAGACCAACAAGAACCACAATACACAAGCTCCCATAACGACACATATGGCCGTTCTAATTACTGCCACACATAAATGCGTCACAGACCAAGGTTTTGTCCATTTACTGCATATGCAGGTATATTATGGCATTGTCAACTCAAACCTAGGAGCAGTAGGCAAACTGTGGCACGTCCAGAGATGGGCTCATCTGAAGTCTGAGATGGGGCAAAACCGGTGTCTCTGTGACCTTCATGAAAAATATCAGAGTATAAACTTACACGAACAGAAAACAATAATGCATAATTCCATAGAATGTTCTTTTATTTTGTTTTCAAGTTTAGCCTTTTTTCCAACGCCGCAGTTAGTAATCAGCATAGCTGCCTTCTTATAGCCATCTGTTTCATTTAATCAAAATTTCAGAGGGTGTGAATAAGTGAATCATCATCCATGTTGTGGTGTAGAGTGTTGCCAAACTAGAGCAGCGTTAAACTGGTGTGTCTCAGAATGACCTCTCTCATAAGGAGAGTGATGCACTGCTGGTGAGGCGTATACGTGTGCATGTGTGTGTGCGTGCGTGCATGTGTGCATGTGTGCGTGTGTGTGTGTGCATGCATGCAAGTGAGTGATGGGGGCGTTAAAACCAGCGTAGAGTGTTCTGGTCAGTTAATTGACACTGTGACAAGGAACATGTCAGAATACAATGTCATCTGTCGGAGACAGCTAATTAGAATACAATGCTTTTTCCTTCTTTCTCCCACTCCTTTTGCCCCACTGTCTCTCTCTCTCTCTCTTGCTCTCTCTCAATTCAATTCATAATTTTCCCCCTGTCTGCTTTAAAGTAACACCAGCCATGAAACAGATAAGACAGCAACACAATTATGAATATATTTGCATTCTGCTTTTAATTAGAACTTTTGTAATTGCGGTAGCTAACCTATTTTGTCGTGACAATTTCAAAAGTTAAATCAATTTAAACAAGCATGAAAGTGGAAGGGAAGAAACAGCCGTGCCTGAATAAATAAATGAAATAGAGCCACTTGAGTTTTAATTATAAAAGGCATCACCATGTGTCGTTGTTTGAAATGAAGGCTGTTGAAAGATTGTTGCGATAACAAGCCTGTGCCACATTCATGCAGTTCTGCTGTCCCCTGACATTATAAGACTAGACAGTCTTAAAGGACCACTGTGTAATATATGCATGTATGGGTGTGTGCATGTGTAGAGCTGTGATGGATGGTTGTCTGCTGGTCTGTGTTTCTTTAACAGTCCTTTCTTGGCAGGAAGTCACTTGTCATGAGGTATACAGGAACACTTAAAGCTCTAGAGAGTCAAAGATTGTAACAATAGTACTAGGTTCATGGATAGAGATCACAAATATTCTTAAATACACACACATCTGTGCCCATATTAATGAAACTTCACATCAAGGTAGGCATCAGAGGCATAAGAGGTTTGGTGTTTGGAGTTGTACTGCATCAGGACACTATACATAATTCAGTAACCTATCGATCAGAGGCATTTGGTTCAGCAAGCTGTTTGGCGTTGCATGACTCTTGACTATTTTTGGCATGGACAATGTTCCCAAAATAACTGCATGGATTTTTGATTGTGGTAACAGGCTAACTCCAATAAAACTTCCCTGAAAGGAATCTTAGTGCATTTTAGGCTCACACAGAGGGGATTCCAAAGCATCCACTTATGAAATATGCACCTTGGAAAGAAACAAAGGACACACAGTACTTTTGTTCTTAATTACGGATGATTTCTATTTATGGAATGGACCACCGGAGGAAAAGAGGGGAGGGTCATGTCTTTTTATTCTTTGTTGAGGGCAGGGTCATCCAACTTTTTTTAGTCTAGGTGGGAGGGTCACCAAACTTTTGTTTTCATGAAAACAGTGAAATTTAGAAGTGGCTTGTTTGGTGCATATTTTTCCATGCATACATGTAGCTCTCTAAGTCTCGCCCCCCCCCCCCAAAAGCAGATGAGGCCCTCCCTGTTTAGTCAGCCAGAAAGTTTGCTGTAGCTTTGTAGAGACTGTGGGATTTCCCAAACTGAATAAATCCCGCCTGCGCATGAACACAAAACTGCTTTGCCAGTTCCATCGTGTTGTAACTAAGACATCTGATAAAAAAGTTTCATTCATTATCACGATTGCCGTACTGTTTAGTTCAAAAACATCCAAAACACCAACGTACAAAAACATAGCGGACCAGATGCAAGCAATTATTTTGAAAAGTCAGAGCTTGCGGACAGCACCAGCCGGGAGGGCATGAGACGGTAGGTCTCCAGGCTACAGCCACACCTGACTGAAATATCCTTTTGGGTCCCTGGGATTATTTGTAAAATTGTGCAAACGTCGGCCTTGTCAAGGCATTTGAGAAGAAAGGAGTGGTAGCAGGCAAGCTCTCAAATGAACGCTCGTCTGAGAAATGGAGTTTTGGATCATTTAAAATAAACAATGACTGAGGAAGCCTAATGAAGAGTCCATAGCAACCACTTTACATGTGTTGATCTTGTTATTACATAGTGCTTTGTTGAATGGTCTTAATGTTTTATTGTTTTGTTTCATGTGAATACTAGTTTACTAGAGGAGTAACTTTTTATTTGAAGTAATGCAGTAATGCAGGAAGTGTGCATTTAGTTTGCATGATCATTGTGTTTCCACAACAATGTTAGTGAGTAAATCCACTGAAATGGCCACCATATCATTCGAGTGTGATGTGTAAGATGAGAAAGCAGAGGTTAAATCATTATATGTCATAGCTCTAAGAAAACAATGGCTATCATGTACATTTTTGCCAAGCACAAACTAGAACAGAAGGCATCAATAAATTGTTGGGGAGGGTCATGCATTTTTTCCCAATCATTATGGAGGACCATAGAAAAATGTACTACTGGCGAAGGGAGGGTCAAGTCTTTTTTGACTAAAGATCCCAAAACTCCTCCAGTGGCCCCTTAAATAAAGGTACCCCACTCTCCCTTAGGGACTCCAATTCTGTGTATTCACTTTGTTTCTTTTGTGTTACGGTTAAGACAGGAATGAAACAAAACACAAGAGGAAACGGATAATTTCTGACTCAGATGTTTAATTGGTGTACCTACTAATATATTAGTGCAAGAGGATGTTAGTTAATTGTGTTTCTTTGGAAACATGTATCAACCTTTAAGTTCTGTGTGTTTTTGATTAGCATGACCTGAACCAGTTAATCTCACCTACAAAGATGAGCTAAATACGGTGGCCGAGACAGTTCAACACAAAAACAAAAAGAAAACACAAAAGCCACAACACAAACACTACAACATTAACGCAAAAGCTACAACACAAACACAAAAGCCACAACACAAACGCAACAACACAAACGCAAAAGCTACAACACACATACCTAAGCAACAACAGAAGTGAGTGACAACAGAAGTGAGTGATAACAGCATTAAGCATGTTGTTGACAGACAGAGCCGGAATATGAGCATGAGGAAAGTTTTTGTATGTTTGAGAAGTAAGTGAAACACGGTTCTTGGCTAATTATAATTATTATCTGTTAGCGTAGCATCGCATATCTGTAAACCAGCCAGCTAAAAAGAACTGGTAAAGCATTCAGACTTTTAAAGCTTTGTGATTCTCAGTGATTCTGCCGTCTTTCGTCGCAAAATCCCCTCGATACAGTTGGTTTGGAAAGTGTGTGTGTGTGTGTGTGTGTGTGTGTGTGTGTGTGTGTGTGTGTGTGGTTATGGTTATGGTAAGCAAATGTTTAAAGTCAATGCTAATTGTGTCACTTTCATTATGCTGCCTATTACCGTGCTAGAGGCGTACAAGATACACACGTTCACGGTCTATGTTCACGGTCATACATGGTTGGTCTAAATGAAATAAACGCGGAATTTTAACTATGACCTTGCTTCATGCTTACTAGTGGAAAATAAAAAGTGAAGTAAACAAATGGAATTCCGACTGACGACTCCTGTGTTTACAATGTATTTAAAGCCTCGTGTAGGTTTGTTCATAGACTGTATATTAGTATTTGTACAGTCTATGGTTTTGTTGAATGTCCTCAGTCTCAACCTTTAAATAGGCACACACACACACACTTTCCTTCATAGTTTAAAGGGCAAAGTACATACACATGAAAATACAATATTGAACAACATTGCTTGTGGCAATCACATATGAACAGTAATCATAATAGTAAGGTACCATGTTACACTTACTTTTCAAACATACAAGAACTTTCCTCATGCTCACACACTGACTATTTGTCAATAACACGCTTACTTGCGTTCTCACTCACTGCCGTTGTCACTCACGTCTGTGGTTGCTCACTTCTGTTGTCGCTTAGGTATTTGTGTTGTGGATTTTGCGATTGTGTTGTGGCTTTTGTATTTGTGTTGAACCATCTTGGCAACCATAGCTAAACCATCTGAAGTGGAATCATTCCACATTCAGCCTTTCCATCGATCCCTTTTAAACTGCGTAAAATGTGATTTTTTTTCCCACACAAATTGGTCATCCTTTTTAATCTCTTATGGATCGCTTTGGCAAGCCCTGTTTCAGTGTGAGGCCACTGAAGAAGGAATTGGCCTGAGCGATGGGAGAAGATGTATAGGTTACCCCTGAGAGTGACATATGGGGGGAGGCACGTGTAGACATCAATATGTGGGGGAAGGGGAATGAAAGGAAGTGATTATGTTTAGTGTCTAAAGGATGTTAAAGGGATTGTAATCAAAGGCTGATCCCCTTTCAAACCAACTGCACTCTCTTAGGAGCAATTTGGAAAAAGGATGTTCTTCACATTTTCATGCAAATGAGAGTCTGGATTGTTCTGGATTATTTCTTTGGGCTTAATCATCTTGGGTTCATATCTCTTGATGGGTGACACACATGTAAAGAAGTAGCTGGGCTTGCTCAAGTAATTCAAATGAAAGAACAGTGTGAGCAACTTATGATCTTACTGTCATTAAAAGCCACAATGAATGCTGTGGTTTCATAACCTCAAAAAACTTCTCAGCAGTCTTTCAGTGGGAGAAAGATGGGAGTTTGTGAGCAATGTAATAGGAGAACATTTTTTGCAACGTACAGTTGAAACATAAGGTGTTCATTGGAAATATTTTTTGGAGTGACTGAAGGGCTTAACCAAAGTCGTAGGCACATTACCTTCAAAATATAGTTGCTGTCACAAATTCTGTTTTTGGTAAATGTATTTTATCTAAATGTATATCATTATCAACATAAACTTACGTATACTATGATGGACAATTTTAGCCATATCCCTACTTTTAAGTATCAGCCCTATCTTAAGCAAAGCCAAATACTGTTGGCAGTTGCGCAGCTGGAACATCTGTTGGTGTTTTAACTGGTCAGCAGCATCTTTTGTTGCCTTAACGTTTGTGTTTGCACAGACAATGTGATTAACTGTCCAAACAGTTTGGGTGCACAATTTCCATTATTAGTTCTTTAATTCTTTTATTGATAAGGCTTTCCTCCAGTTGAGATTTTTTTTTCTAATTTTATTTCAGTTTGCAATGAGGTTGTTGTGGTTTCTGTTTTTGTTTCCTGTTGTTATTGTGCGTTTGTCCTGTTTCTCTGGGCCTATTGCCTGAAACTAGGATAAGGGATTAAGTCGGGATATTAAAGTTATCCTGGATGAATTTGGCTTTGACTTGGTTACACGAAAGCAGGTTGAATTAAACCCAACCAAGTAACCATGGAGATTTATTTTTTGCGGCTAGCCTGGTCCAGAGCAGGCTAACAGCCAGGCTAAGATTAATTCTGGAGTCTCGTGTTAAATCAGCTGCCGCCCTGATCCGACACAAATGTGTTCAACAGTTATTCCGTTGTCTTCTGAATGTGTTCTGCTTTATTTTTTTTAACATGCATTACTTGTCACTATTGTTGTCACAAGTTTTGATTTAAACCCTACTATTGCAGTTGTTTAGATGGTTAGAAATGGTTGCACCGGCACCCGGATGCGGAGTGGCGATCGGGAGTCAGGACTTTTCCCGGTGGGCCGGTAGTGTTTCGAGGCTGCAAGGGCCGGTCCGATAATAGTTATACATTGCAAGTTCTTAGCGACAACATCCGGCTGACCTGTGCATCGCGTCAGTGTCCACTCTCTCTGTAAAAATAAAAATGAGCAGCGCGGCTTCCGTGGTCTGTTTAGCTTCAGGTTTATAAAGGACGCGCTCTGGAGATTAAGTGGGACAATGTAGCTATATTCTAAGATGACATTAATGGCAGACTGATCAGAGACCCATACATTAATGATTTCATTTCTCTTTTTCTCCTCCTTCTCTAATAAAGGAAAGTTTGTGTTACTCCTTAATATGTAGGCCTAATGTTTTTTATTAGGTATTGTAGCTTACTTTGGTTTCATAACCTTCTCAATTATTCACTGGACCAATAAGGTGGCCTATATACGTATATAGTGTAGTGTACATTAATCACACCGGGAACACCACAATTCTTCTTGATCTTTTTATTTTGGTGCAGTCACTAGTCAGAGGTATACAAAAAACATAAATAATGCATTTTAAATAAATGGGTACAGTATGTATTGAAGTCGCTTGATTCTTGTTCTAGTTTTTGTCCCGTTCTGATTGTTCTGTATAAACATTAATTGTAGAAAGATATTTAGACTGCGATAAAGCTCATAGAGATGTGTGCATATGGTTGTAAAACATGTTCTTGCGTTGTGAATGAGGGTTTGAAATTCTGCCCACTTTTAAGGCAAAGTAGACTAAATACTACATTTTATTCATATTGTGCTTTGCATGGTAGGCTACTCAAAGACACTTTACAGTAAAACCAACCTATTTAGCACGTAAAAACAGATACAGCAATAAAACCAACACATAAAACAAGCATATTAAAAGGAATTAAAACACAATGTAGCATACAACTTTGTAAAGATGTGGACTGACTAGTAGGCTAAGAAGATATTTTTAAATCCTTAAATCAATTAGTCGGTCCACTATAGTCTGTTGGGCTTTTTCTTTCCGTTTGATAACAGCCATATTTCCCTTTTTGCATATTATATGCTTCACCTTCTTGTTACTTTCCATTAGAAGCTGTTGCTCATTGGGTGAAACATATGCCGCACGCAATACCTTGGTCTATTTAAGAAAGCCGTGAACGTGCACTTATCCCAGCTATCTACACCTGGCTTGACGTAGCTTCACCTGTTCATCCTGGCTCGCAAACGTGCAACTGATTAAACCACGATGAGCAGATCACACTAAGTCAAGCTGCGCTTTTTTACTTATCCTTCACATCTTCTTTCTACTTCCGTGCAACAGGCCCCTGTTTTCTGTTATACTTAGTGTGTCCTCCCTTATCCCATAGTTGAACTTTCTGTCTTGTGTCTCTTTTGTTTCCTGTTTTGTTTTGATGGTCTGTTTTCCTGTCTAGTCTTGTCTGGTTATACTACCTGCCTTGTGTTTCCTGCTCCTGTGATTGTCGTCCCTGCCCTGATGTGTTTCACCTGTTGAATCACCTGTTCCTTGTCTGCATGCTACCTCTTTTATTTATCCTCTGTGCTCCCTTTGTCTCCTTTTGTGTGTTTGTGTGCCGTTGGCACGGTCCTGTTGATGTATTATGCATTTGGACTCATGCCTAAGGTTCTTCCCCAGTTTTTGTGTTACTGGTTTTTGTTTTCACTTTTCTGTTTGGACATTTGGGATTTTTGACTTTTTGGATTTTTGACTTTGTGTTTACCTTGAGTTGTTTGTTTTAGAATGTTTGACCCCGTTGTTGGTTTGGACATTCTCTTTTTGTTAATAAACCCTCATTAAACTCTCCTGCCTGCCTGCCTCGTCATAGTATTTGGGTCCGCAATTCCCTACTTTGTGACAGAGGTGTTTTTTGTCTGCATCACAAATCACATATATATTGTTGTAAAACAATACTCAAACCCTTATTGAATTTGTTAAATGTAATTTGCATGCCCAGGCAGTTAAACTATACATTTTTACAACAAGTGCCAGCTGTTCTTCAATGAACTTGTCCAATAGATGTGTTTTATTGAAGTTTGAATGGCTTTTGTTGGAAGAGTTCAATAACACAGCATGTAGTGATAATAGGGTGTATAGAACAAAGTAAAAAATAATAAAATAAAAATTGATTTCTCATTTGCAATAGTGTGAGTGTGGTAAATTGGCTATTTAATCTAGGGAGAATTTAGTTTGAGGTGATTATACTGTATCTTTCTTCCTATAAGGATAGAACTAAGGGGATGGACCTTCCTCTTCTCCCTGAAAATCAGCCAAGACGCACTTTGAAAAATGAATTGAGAGATGAAGAAAAAAGAAGCCATCTGGAAGGGGGGGACAGACACCAGAATATTGTGAGAGTTCGTTTCTTGATTCTAAAATGGTTCCTACGCCTAACACATGTCTAATAGGTTTAACTTGGCATGACACACCAACTAGCAGCTTGGACAGACAACTCAGGTGGATATAACAGCAGTGTTGTGGTGACGCATTTACAGTGCAGCCTGCTATATCCGATCACTTGCTTTAAGCAATCATAAACACATTTCCAATATGCCCATCTGATATAGGTTTTTAGTAACAATGAACCTTTCTCTCCACTCAAGTCTGTGCTCTCCTTGCTCCTACGAGCAGAATTAAGGGAATTGAGATGTCATTTATGATGGGGGACCCAATCAATTTCCAAGGGTCATTGGAGGACAGGCGAGCAAAGGAACATGAAATGAAATGAGATGCACCTTCAGTAAGTAGTAATGGGATCTGATGTCTTCAGGAGTCACAGGCGCATGCACACACAGGGTAATGGTTTTACGTACACCAGTGTATTTATTGAATATAAAAAACAAAGCCAAGGCTTTTGCCACTCTGCCAGACAACAGCTCAGGACTTAAGGCTCAGGGAGCATGCTGCTGGCATATATACTGTAATCAGTAGGACAGAGAGCAGCCTCACTGCAGAGGAGATAAATAGACAAGATTACTAATTACCAATTTACCTGCAGCTGTGACTGCAGCACTGTGCCTCCTCTGATGTCTTCTACCCAGACAGATCCAAAAACCATACCACGACTCCGCAGTAATATCTGTTATCAATTTTATTTGTCTGTGTGTTGGGGAGAAAGGGAGACACAGAAGTGTCCCATCATAAATAGTGGACTTTTGGGGACTAGGCTATATTTATGGACTTCAGAATGAGGTGCAAAGTATTATCTTTCGGATTACTACAAGAAATTAGAACAAATGGTCACGCTGACTGAGGGTGCAGTTAAGTGCTGAGTGAAGTGCCCACCATGTTGGGATAAATGACTAGAATCAATACTGCGATAAATTCTCAGAGTAACCTTTTTTGAGGTTTTACCATCTGTGATGAGTCAAGCAAAGTGTTTTTACCACAAAACCCCACAAAAAAGTCCCACAAATCCAAATGTCCAATCTTTAGATGGAATTTTGAATGGAGATGCTGAATCCGATAGGATAATATCTTAAAAGCCTTTCAAGGATCACTTCAGTAGCACACAATGCCTGTGGGATGAGACGGTATCTTACCCTCCAACTGCGTCCTTGAAGTGTATCTTTGATTGCCTTCTGATATTGTTACATTAGATCAGAGTATCAAACATTATGACTTTATCTAGGCTCTTGCCAGTTACTACAGAACACATGTATGATGCCTTAGAGCATCAGCTCATACAACAAACACCACTGAAGATATACTGTACGTGCATGCACACAGGGCAGTGTCCAGGTTTAAACCTAAGAGATGACAAGCGTTCATCCTGATGGAGTGCTTGAGCAAAACACTGAGTTTTCTACTAACCTCTGGTGTGCACTCCTCTAGCTGACCCAGCAGTCGGACTTGACTGCGAACAAGGGTAAGCAAAATGAGAATTTCCATAAGGGGATCAATAGAGTATCTTGTAATTATTACACACACAGACCTTTGCCCTGCTTCTTGTTACCATAGGGACAGGGAATATCTAATCAGACAGCATTTTCTGTTCAAACTATGGATCTGCAACAAAGGAAATGCCTGTTCATTCTAGCATTTTCTTTTTGGGCCCTCCTCACACGAGGGGCCCCCCCGCCCGACACCTATTTTAAAAAATCTATAAAAGGCTACACAGACAAATACACACACAAAAGATATATGCATTGAAATGATTTTCAATGCATTGGTAAAATGTATGACACACATGAAAGGGCAAAACAATTGCCTATTCTTCCACATCCTGCAGTTACAGAGCAACATAAGCACTGATCTGGAGACATGTTTCTGTGGCCTATTGCACTAAAGTACAATGAAGACATCCAGGATAACTGAAATGATGATGACGGAGAAATGGAGAGGACGCATGCGGCACATGTTTCACCCATTGAGCAGCAGCTTCTAATGGAAAGTAACGAGGAGGTGAAGCATATAATATGCAAAAAGAGAAATATGGCTGTTGTTATCAAACAGAGAAAAAAAAAGCCCAACTGACTATAGCGGACCGACTGAATGTGCAAGGATTGAAAAATATCTACTTAGCCTACTAGTCCACATTTTTACAAAGTTGTATGCTACATATGCTTGTTTTATGTGTTGGTTTTATGGCTGTATCTGTTTTTATGTGCTAAATGTGCTGGTTTTACTGGAAAGTGTCTTTGAGTAGCCTACCATGTAAAGCACAATATAAATAAAATATAGTATTCTTCAGCCTACTCTGCCTTAAAAGTGGGCAGAGGGAATTAATGTTCCTCAGGAAATCTGCCCTAAGAACTAGGCTTAATTTCCAACCCTCATTCACAACGCAAGAACATGTTTTACAACCATATGCACACATCTCTATAAGCTACTGTATGTCTAATTCTAAATAACTTTCTACAATGAATGTTCATACAGAACAAGCCCAACGGGACAAAAACTAGAAAAGTAAGCGACTTCAATACACACTGTACGCTTGTATGTAAAACAATGCATAATTTGTGTTTTTTATTGTTCTGACGAGTGACAGCACCAAAATAGAAAGATTAAGAAGCGTTGTGGTGTTCCGGGTGTGATGAATGTAAACTACACCACATACGTATATATAGACCACCTTATTGGTCCAGTAATGTGAGACTAATTGAGAAGGTTATAAAACCGAAGTTATAATTCCTAATAAAATATGCTATGATATCTAATGGTAAAAAAACAGTAGGCCTACATATTGATAATAATCAGTAATGTATTGGTCTCTGAAAAGTCTGCCATTAATGTCATCTTAGAATATAGCTACATTGCCCCACTTAATCTCCGGACCACGGACGCCGCGCTGTTCATCTTTATTTTTACAGAGAGAGTGGACACTGACGTGATGCACAGGTCAGCCGGATGTTGCCGCTAAGAACTTGCAATGTATAACTATTATCAGACCGTCCCTCGCAGCCTCGAAACACCACCGGCCCACTCGGAAAAGTCCTGACTCCCGATTGCCACTCTGGTTGTCAGTGCAACCATTTCTAGCCATATGCATGTTAATAAAAATAAAGCAGAACGCATTCAGAAGACAACGCAGTTTACGCGTTTATTAGGGATCAGGGCGGCAGCTAATTTAAATGTAAATGTAAATGTGCTGTATTTATAGAGTGCTTTTCCAGTCTTAACAACTGCTCAAAGCAGCTTTTACATCTACAGGAAACATTCACCATTCACACACATTCATACACTGTGGCCGGGGCTACCGTACAAGGTGCCACCTGCTCATCAGGTAAACATTCACACACATTCACACTCCGATGCACAGCACCGGGGGCAACTCGGGGTTCAGTGTCTTGCCCAAGGACACTTCGACAATGACTGCAGGGGCGGGGATCAAACCACCAACTTTCCGATTGGCAGGCAACCGTTCTACCACTGAGCCACAGCCGCCACTTTAATTTAACACATGAGACTCCAGGATTAATCTTAGCCTAGCTGTTAGCCTGCTCTGGACCAGGCTAGCCGCAAAGAATAAATCTCCATGGTTACTTGGCTGGGTTTAATTTAACCTGCTTTCGTGCAACCAAGTCAAAGCCAAATTCATGAAGGATACCTTGAATATCCCGGCTTAATCCCTTATCCTGGCTTTGTGCAACAGGCCCCTGGACACATTGTAACCGCAAATTACATTTTCACTTTCTTTTAGCTCTGTTTTTGGTCTGCAGACACTCCTGATAAACACATCTGACTTTTTAGCTGCTTCATTCTCCACTATGTTCAACAGCTAGTCTCTGTCTGAGCAGGAACAGTGGATACATACGTGCATGTCGCTGAAAAAAAAACGTATCTGTTGTGGCTTAAAACGATGCTGAGGAGAGAGTTGAGAGTAAACCAAAACAGTAATGTTGTTTGAAGCTGCGTTAAATTGTATGCGAAGCAGTTTTGTTGTAATTCAAAACAACCAGGTCAGTGTTTTTCAAACTATGCTTTTGTCTTCTTATTTCTTTCAGTACTTTTTTGTTTGTTTTTCTTTTGGTCTCCATTCCCAAAACATATCAAACCATTCTTGACAGTAGCATGGTGTGGAATATGATTCTAATTGTTATAGTTGGTGAATACCGCACCAACCTATCAAAATTCCCTGCAGTATACAGGTCTTGAAGTAGCATACCAGGGAGAACTGCCCTGGGTGTTAGAAGTTACTGATGCAAGCTAAGTTGTTGTGAGTTTCTAATGGGTCACTCTGCTGCATCACTTGAGGCCATGTAAGGAATACCAAGGGAATTGGGTGAAGACAAGAGAAAGAAAGAGTGACACTTATTGTTATATCCTGACCTCATGCCCTAAGGCTACAAGTCACAGTTTCTCGTGAGAACAATGACATTTGGACACTGATGAGGGCAGTGCATGCATTCCTATACATTTGTCTAATTATCTTTCTACAGTAACGAATACATCCCTGTAGGGCTGTCTTGATTTTGATGCCTCTAGGGTTATCTTTACTGTAGTTATGACTTAAAACCCTTGCTGGTAGAAGACAAAAAGGAAATATTTAGCACTCAAGGCAATGGTACATAAGGTAATTTGTTTCATTTTTTACCGGCCCTTCACACTCCTTAGTTTTTCTCCTTAACATGTACCTCTTTGCTACCACCTTATCTTTTTAATCTTTCTTTCCTTCCAGGCTTTTTTTCTGTTTTCCCAGGATGACCCAAAACGTTTGTAATTATGATCCTCTCCCACAGGAATAACTGGCTGCCAGGGGCTGGTAGAGTTCACTGGACCTGCAAAGTGCACAGCTGTTATCTTTGACTCTTGTCCAAATACAAAATTGGAGCTTCGGTAGAAAGCAGATGCAAATTCTGTCTGCTTAAATCCAGTGTCTACTTTTTTTGGTTTCTGTTTTTAAGTCACTTAATCTGATGACAAACAGAAGCAATAATCAATGTATTAGATGCTCAGTGAGAAATATTCACGTTAATGCACAGAAAAAGCGGGTAAGTTTACACACACGCACACACACACACACACACACACACACACACACACACACATACACATACACACACCTACACGCTCCAGAAACAATTAATGCTGCAAATATTTTAAAAGTCTTTCCTGCTGTGGTAAGGTTAGGTATAATATCACCTGATGGTAAAGGTGGTCCCATGGCATGGAAATGCCGTGGGGCCATGCCATCCCCCCCCCTCAATAGCTACAGACACAGAAATAGCACATCCTAAGGAAAGCTCAGTGTTGTTCTGGCTCCAGAGGATGTAACTTTTCACCAAGGCTGAATTTTAGGAAAGAGACTTCAGATTAGGTATTAGGGGACCACTAAGGTCGATATAAAAGCATCCAAAGAGCACAATGTCCATTACAGAAAAACTTGAAATGCTAGGAGTTCAATTGTTTCATTAAACTAAAGTGTGCTGTGATGCATTCTGCACAAAGGCACAGCCTGTCAAAGAGCTTGGGCTAGCAAATCATGTCTACAATATTCCCATTTAACAACCCGTTTGGACTTTTAGCAGCAGAAGTTGTTAGAAGTTAGAAGAGGACTGGGACTCAGCCAGCATTACAGCATTCCAATCCAGCAGACTTCTTTTGGAGATTTATTTCTTTTATAAGCTTATGTTCTTCTGTTGGAAAATCACAGAATGTGAAGACAAAGATGTGCGTATTGTACACACAGGGGATAAATAACTAGCCATGCACATACAGCACAGTATCACACTAAGAAAACTGTCTGTGCTCTGATTTTCTTCTCTGTTGTTTTTCAGCTTTAGGTATGAGTTTTCTCACAATCTTTAAACATGTTGTTGTTTTACAAAAACACAACTGTTTCTGTGAGAAAGAGTGACTAATTGTTGTCCAAAATTATTTAATCAAAGTCAAACTATCATAGAAAAACTGTGCTAAACATTTAGTCATTTCATTTTTTACCACCACCACCAACAAGCTGCTGCACAATGGCCTGACTGCATTCTATCACACAATCCTGTATTCTGGTGCAGAACACAACAAAACTACTTGGCAACTGTCATGCAGAGCATACATGCAAAACATCTTTGCTTGCTGTATCTCTGCCATGGCTGGCCCAATTCTGGCGTCTGTTTTCCTAGACAAAATAATCAAGTTTAGAAATAGGCACAGTGTGAGGTTTTGGTGGTACACACAGCATGGCTTAGGTGATTTACTTTGTCTTTTTCTAGCTGTGCCAAAACGTTACCAGGAACTGAGACGATTGCTCCTGCTATCTGGGTGCCATATCAATTTTACATATATAAACTGAAACAGTTGTTTAACACACATACACTAACTATTAGAGTCAGAAGTGAGTGTTGCAGCTCTGCGGTGTTCTTGTCATATCAAGTTATGAATTTAATCACCAGGGCTCACAATAGAGCAGCAACAATCACACTTTATTTTTATATTTACTGTAGTTTGCTTTTTATGTTATTTCTGTGTGAGCAGAATGTGTTTTTTTTTGTTGAGAATTTTAAGTGGTCTCCTTTTCAATTTTTTATCTCAGTTAGTGGATCAGGAAACTGACCTCCGGGCACAATAAAATGGTCACTTAATGCATTCTTTATAGGCATAGAGTATACAAGCCAGATGAACTAAACTGCTGTTCAACATATGCCAACGGACCAAAGTGCATGTAAAAAAGAATCAAATATTCATTATTTCCAGCTGAAGTAATGCACACCCCAGGGAAAATATATCCAGGATGCAAGTGGGCTTTAAAAAGAGACCAGACCAAAAAAAGTACAAAAAGGTAAATGTCTGGTCAATTTATCAGACCACATCCCTACCACTGGATAAAAAGCTGTCTACTCCGGAGCATCCATGCCTCAAAACCAGATCCAAAACTTTGCCTCAAGGCAAACACGTTTGCTCCACTAATACTGATGGTATTATATGACCGTGTATGTCAATACCTTAGCCATCAATATTTGAGGAGTTTGTGTTACAGTATTTTCTTGGCTTTAGCTACAGCAACATTGACCCAACTGGTGAGGCGGAAAACAGGACGAAACACCAAACCCAACCTAGTCCTATATAAGCCACTATCATCGGCTGGCTAAAAGTGGTAATATACATCACAATATAAAAAGAAAACATACTAAAGCTATATCATTTTAGCAGTGGAAGGATATGTTAATAATTTAACAAATGCTATCTATTGCTGAGTCACTTATCTTCACTTCATTTGAGGAGAGAATTGGTATGAAACCCCTTTTTTCATTTTTCTAAACTGCACACCTGACAGCTTTGACCTCTTCACAAAGCTCACATTGCTCATGTTGCAATCTAACCTTTATGAGATGCCACTTTTCTTTGTATTATCACCATGAATGATGCTGACTGCCCACACCCGTTTGCTGTCATTTATTTCGTGCAACATTCAGTCCAAAACACTTCCAGGATGCTGCTGGTTAAAACAGGTTTTCAATGTGTTTGTGCGAATTTGGTGGTTCTGCACTGCTCTGTCCTCAGCCTCCTTTAGGACATGCCTGAATGAGAGGAGACCCTGGCATACAGAAAGGGCACAATAAAGGGATTACATCTCCCAGCTGGCATGGAAGCACCAAGGGCTCCCCAAAGTGTAACAGCAGAGAAGTTGCTGGAGGAAAGGACAAATTTTCAGCAAAGTTTACCTGGCTGCCACCAGAAACCTGACCTGAATATGTGGCTGCTACATCAACGAATAGATAGAAGTGTCGGAGATAAGTCAGAGAAATATTTGCTGTTTAACCACCCATTGGTGTGGACAATTGTGACAAGTTAATAAAAAAAGAAAAGAAAACGCAGGATACGCCAGGCAGCCTCCATGTATTCGAGTACACATATTTAAAAGAAAGTATATCTCTGGCTTACTAGCTGTGATGCTAAAGGTACATCTGTAATCCAAAGTTAAGCAACTTTCTATCTTTTCCAAATTGACTAACATGTGTTTTAATACACATACTTACATAACAAAACCAATTTATTACTTTTGTATACAAACATTTAACAACCTCAGAGGACATTAACAATGGTAAGCACAGTAATAATGCAACAAGTATTCAGTTGACTACAGTAAAACACATTTATATGGTGAAAAGAATTATGGTTTTATCATTTTTCATGCAGAGCAGCTGTTTTACCTTTGCTCCTGTGGTCGGCCGTGAAGATGCCATTCATTTGGTTGCTTAGTTACCATTTTATTCAACCAACATGATTTTCTTGTTTTATTTGATGATACCTGTTTGTCAAATTTCCCAATCAAAACAGGGCTACTCTTTAACTGAGATTGTATGTGCACATTATATTAATTGCTTAATTTGTTCAGTCACAGTCAATGGATGGGCGTTTTATATTTATATATAGTATATGTATAAATAAATATACTGTGTGTATATATATATATATATATAGATAGATATAAATGATTGAATTTGATTTTGAGCTGCTGCTTTCAGACACCAAGGTGTTCCAGTTATTCCAACATGAATGCAGGATGAACTACACCCACATGCTTTACACAGTGTATAAAAGACAATGGTGACTGTGTGTCAGGACAGACTGTTCGTCTGGTACAACTAAACCAGTCTTAGGCAAATCACATAATTGCTGCACCAACAATACCAACATTTTAAAACATCTTTCTCTGTTGTTTGCTGCACGCAATGACATACAGTCGTTTCAATGATATTGCAACACTTTTCTCTAATGCTCATGGGATTATGCTAAAATATTCATCCCATTAAACAATCATCAAAAAACATGTAAATCACAGGAAGACCAACAAGGGCAGCGGTTTTCAATCCTAACCCTACCTCCCCTTGTTACTGTTGCTATGCCTGTCAAGTGTTCCATTCTGGCATACATACTCTACAGTGATGATGGCCGCAGATTTACCACTCGAAATTTGTAGTAATTTATCAGAGAATGTTGTAACGATCTAATCGCGCAGCGTGAAGCGCATGGCACAGGTGCGTTTAGGGTCTGTGCGCCAGAGACACGGTTCAAAAGGGTTGTACTTAGCGTCTTTATTAATTCATAGGTGTTTTTTGTGCGTATTATGCAATAAACCAATCAGTGGGTCATCTCCCATTCCCTTAAAAAGCCAGACACGTTTGTGCATTGGCGCATTGCAATTTTGATGACTGATTTGCACCCCAATATATAAAAATATGTAATCTTTTGCATGTGTGCGCTGCTGCACTTCCCTGTGTGTGTGACAAGAATAGTGTGTGCACTGTGCATAAGCCTAGGCACATTTTATTAATGCGCTGTAAAAATAGAAAAAGGTGTGCTATTGACTTTAGACCACAGTTTTGTTGGTCAATGGCACAATCAAATACAGAAAGTATGGAAAAAGAAAAGCACACATACTCCAAAAACCGAAACAATGAAAAAAAAGCACACAATCTCCAAAAACAAATGTAACAAAAAAAACGCTGCATCCAGATTACACAATGGAAGTTCTCCAGGCCTCTAGGGGGAGCACTAAGTGCAACAGCTAAAAGCTTGATTTTCAACCCCACAAAGAGAGAGAGAGAGAGAGAGAGAGAGAGAGAGAGAGAGAGAGAGAGAGAGAGAGAGAGAGAGAGAGAGAGAAGCCTGGGAATGTTCAATCTCAAAACAGTGTGAACCATTGTGAAACCATGTGAAGCTGCTTTGAGATCATAGACTGTAAATATTAAGTTTATGCTTGAGTTTTTTTTCTCTCGTTTGGTGTGTGTGTCTCTAGTTTATTGGCTCAGGTCACAGATGATACTCAATCAGCAGAGAGGTGTCCGTATACTTGTGGTAATAAAAGGATGTGGTGATAAAAAGGAGCGCTCACCCTGTGGGGTCGAAAATCAAGCTGTTCCACTTACCTTTCCCCCTAAAGGCCTGGAGAACTTCCATTGTGTAATCTGGAATTTTTTTTTACTTGTTGCATTTGTTTTAAGAATTTTTGTGCTTTTATTTTGCATCATTTGTGTATTTGCAGAGCGTTTGTGTTTTAGGTTGTGTTTGTGTATTTACACCGTGTTTGCTTAATGCATGTGTTGTCAAATTTATGATGTTTTGTCAATTTACTTGTGTTTTGTCTATTTGCGTGTGTGTTAAAGATCCCATGACATTGTGCTTTTTGGATGCTTTAATATAGACCATTGTGGTCCCCTAATACCATATCTGAAGTCTCTTTTCCATATTTATCTAGGCGGGCAAAGCAGAGAAAGGGGAGGTAACCTCGCCCCTCATGACCTCATAAGGAGGTCATGAATCACAAAGGCCCAAAACACGAAAGGCAGGATTTTTTCTTTTTTTTAAACAAAAACCTTGCAAAAGGGGTAAATATTAAGGCTAAGGCACTGTGTAGACATGCGTCTTGGGGGATCCGATCACAAATGGTCATGTCTAAATACGTCTTCACACCTGGAATTAGAATGTATCTCCACACGCGTCTTTGGTTGCCATTTGTGATCGCATTTTACTTCCCCGCTGTACATGCAAATAAACACATACATCATTTTGATTTGCAAAGACTAAATGTGTTGTTTTTAACTGGCTGGAGGCAGCAATGTACTTCCTGTGCCTATTTTGCCGGAAATTAAAAGAAGAATTAAAAGAAGAAATTTGTATAAGAAAACAATACAGACAGGGTCTATTTCTTGGTGTTTTCCAGGCACACCAAATTGTCCAAGATGTTTGACACACTCATAAGATGTCTCTTTGGGCTTTTCAAAATCATGGACAAAGCCAGCTTACATGATTTGAGAACGCAACAATAGTACTACATATAGTATTATGTACTGTGGATGGATAGAATTGCCTAAAGGACTGAATGCTAGACTACAGGATTCAAATATTTGTGCACAGCATAACATGACTACAACTGACATTCAACTGTCACTGTCACTGTAGTTCTTGCAACAATTTCAGAAAATAACCATCAGACAGACCTAATAAATATGAGTGTCTTTTTTGCTAAGACATTTATTTGGCAAAGAGTTCAAGTATCTCTGTGATGGATAGAAATGGTTCAGGAAAATATTGCTGCAGATATCTGCCATGGGGTTATAGTTATGCTAAGGTTATTCTACAGTGCTTTAGAAATCCAATTATTTTGTAGAAACCCTGGTACTTTTTATGTGCTGAGTCGTGTATGTGTTGACCCAGATGAACAAACTGTAAACACAAGTTCTTCCTTTTGTTTAAAATGTCTTTATGACTAGGGGGTGCAAATGAGTCATCATTTCACCTTGTTCAAGGGCAACAACTTATTATACAGGGTACCTTTGAAAGGGGCATTGTATACCAAGCGCACACACACACACGCACACACCTGAGCTTTTATTTCTGCATCTACCATTGTGTTTTTTTTTCTGGGCATGGGTATGAGAGGGTCTGTGCTGACCCTGACAGCAAGAGAACATCCTTTAATAACAGACATCAAACTCTGCAGGGAGCTTCTGTTTGATTTCATTGCTTGAGGCAAAGCTGTCTGAATATTACCCAAACTCCCTATGTGCCATGGCGGGAAGCTCCATCTCACTGTCTTCATTCTTCATATTTTTATTGGCAGCAGAAAAACTGGGATTGTGAGTATGGGTGTACGCCTGTGCGCTCGAGTTGTGTGACTTGAAAGAGGTTGGGCTAAGAAGAGTGATGCACTGCTGGCGAGGGCTGTGTGTGTGTGTGTGTGTGTGTGTGTGTGTGTGTGTGTGTGTGTGTGTGTGTGTGTGTGTGTGTGTGTGTGTGGTAGGAAGTATATCCCACTACAAAGCTTGCTGAATGGTCAGAACATAAACATTGTTGTAGCTGTCCTTTGACCACAGAGGTCAGGTATGGCTGTGGAAATTCTGTCCCTGGTCAGAGCAGTAGAGGCATCGCAGCATAGCGCGCTAGCCAGCCAGCCAGTCTTCATAACGACACTGCTGATTTGTAGCATACTCCCCAGCCTCAATCGCCTCATCAATCAAGGCTGCAGCCCTGCTAATAGAAACACAAGCACTCAGAGATCCTTTGCCCTCTCATGCTATATACATGGCATTTTTGCACTGGTATTTTATTTACGCCCACTAACAGTTTTACGTCCCAGACCTCGGGGATGATAATGTCCATGTAGCTATAATTCTAACACATTTTTTGAAGGACAAATCACACATAGTGTTTTGCTAAAGAACTATTCAGAATTTCTGGAGCAATTAGAAATAGGCTTACTTATATGAATATGTGTGTGTGTGTGTGTGTGTGTGTGTGTGTGTGTGTGTAGCAGAGTGGTTAATGGACCCTTTATGACAGATCAATAGCACTGCAATGTATAGAAATGCATATTTTTGTTGTGTGTGTGTTTGTGTTTGTGCGTGTGTGCGTGAATGTGTGTGTGTGTGTGTGTGTGATTGTGTGTGTGCGCATGTAGTGCACGATTGAGTTGAGCGCAAGAAACTCTCTTCTAGTGCTTTATTATCTAGTATTTTTCAATACATAATAATTACCAGTGATTACTTTTACCACAAAGCAGTTACACAGCATGCTGTAAATTAAGGTTCTAGCAAGATAAGAACAGAGCACATCAAATAGTTGTGTTAAACGACTGGAAACGTCATCATATTCCTGTCTTTTTTCCAGGAACCCAACTGGTTTTAAAGTTTCCCCGAAAACGTCAGGATTTGTCCTAGGTGTTTAATAATCTAAGCGCACTATACAACAGAAGAGTGTTAATAAGATAAAGCACCTGCGTTTGTTATCCATACAAGACAGAAAATCACTTAGCCAGTGGACTACCAATGAAGCGGAGGCATTGGAAACTCCATTCATCTTTGCCTTGTGGAGACACCTTACCAATGAGATTGTGAAAAGGCTGCTCCTTTCTCTTTTCACTAGGCTCTGTTCTCCCCAACAGAATCAGGTTTATTTCAGTGTAAATAAAATAATAATTTTAAAGGTTTTGATGATGTTTTATTTGTGTGACCTACCACCGGAGGATTTCAAAGCAGTTAGCAGCAGTTAGCAGCTAACTGCACAGAGGAATAAATTAGCAGATAACCTACAGCAACGTGAAAGTCAGGGAGCTCCTTACCCTCTGAGCAATTCAACCGCCACATAACAGGGAAAAGCAAGGAAAACTGCTTCAAGTGCACGGCATTGCTCAGAACAAGTAAAGACGCAAGTAACAAGCAAACCCAAAAGCTTACCCAAAGAATTGAGCCAGATCAGCGACCACAATGACAGAAGTGGTAGAGAATGATTTGAGATATATTTCTTGTAACAAACAATTTGGGGAACCAGCAACTCTGTTAACGGAGGAGCCAGCTCCCAATAAGACTGTTCCTAATGTATCTCTGTCTTCCAAGAGCAGCTGTACTGACACGGGGGATGCTAGCGGCTTTAACACAGCAGTAGAAACAGCTAATTTACAGTAACAACTGAAGTAAAACGTACAATACATTGTACATTATGGGCTGTAAACTAAAAAGTTACCCAATACTTGACTGAATTGTAGTGGAGTAGAAGTATAAAGTAAGAGAAAATGGAAACATTCAATTAAAACCTTTTTGTATTGTAGTAGTATTGAAGGAGTGTATCATTACTTTCCACCACTGATAAACTGTAATGGTAATATTTACATGTAGCAAAGCCTAAAAGTTACTTCCCAACATGTTTGATCTGTCAGTTGCTCAAACTCACCGTTGTCTGTGCTGACACACCGTTAGCTCTAGGGACACAAATGTCCGTACAATGTCTGGTTCAGTTACAGTTACAGGACAGTTACAGGACAGCACCTTGCTTCAATACAGCGTAATAACTCTGGATGCTAACAAGCCATCATGTGCCATTAGCAACCCATTGACCAGCATTCATTTTGGCGTCACTTTGACAGCGAAAAAAACTTTACATCTGAAGAGTTTAAAGACTCTATTTGTCCATTGTTTATTTCTAAAGAAACACAACAATGTATAAAAGGCTTCATTACCTTGCACCTCACATAGTGGCTCCGTAGCAGCCATTTTATGTAACAATAGGCTAACAATTGTGTCATAACCACGTGACTTCCTGTCGCACAGTCAACAAATTACCATTTAGTAAGGGGAAGCTTGCAAGCAGTTTTGATTAACATTAGCTGTTTAAGTTGAATTACTAATGTTAACTAGCATTTTAGCTAGCAATACTTAGTCTGTGCCTTTGTTATTTCCTTACATATAGTTACGCTCGCCATCGCTGCATTTCTCTTTGCACAGCTACTTTGTAGCTACATTGTCAAGCTCAGTTGGAGGCTGCACAGTAACGCTCAGCCATCACCAGGAAAGTGCTTCTAATAGACTTCACTTCTCTCCGTTAGAAGTCTACGGCGTCGCTTTGTCCATTTTTTTAAATGTCTATGTCTCAGCCATCAAATTCCAGCAACAGAAAATAGCATTACTCAGAGTAATGTTATTACTTTTTTTTTTGATGCTGAAATATTTTTCAATGTTGTTGAATTCTTAAAAAACAAAACTTAATTTGGGGTTAAAATGCGTTGAAACGCCTGTTTTACATTATGTGTTATATTACTGCGTTACAGCAAAAAGCACTACTTTAATGTGTTTGCTAAGAGCTCCAGAGTTCAGTTATGGAGCAACTCGTGAGCTCTTTTCCTTGTTTAACAAGACGTGTGTGACTTGAACTTGACTTGAAAACTCACATTTACCAATAAAACGTGAAGCAAAAGACCATGCAAAACATTTTAGACTGTCCTGCCAACCTGTATACATTTTAACATCACTTGGGTGTTTGGTGTTTTTGCCCACCAACATCTCCTTCCAGGCAGCGCAGCAATGGTTGTGTCTAGGGTTAAGGTCAGGGTTAACTGTCTGGAAGGCGTTGGTGGAGGCAAAAAACATCATCGAGCCATCAACGTCTACGCTATAACGTTTTGTCACTCTGATGTCGCTGAAAGCTGCTGCTGTTACAATCCTGTTGGCTCTCTGCAGCGGGCGGGGCTGCTCGGTTCCCCCCGCACGCACACACACACAAACACACACAATAAGTACTTTATTAAATCGTATGAATGTGTGTCCCAGGCCAGGATAGGAAATGAACTAACAATGTAAATATCAACAAGTCATTGGGACATATGTTCAAATTTGATTAATTCAATAAATTATTATTTTTTTGTCTTAAATCCACCAGCAATTTTCCTATTATACAAACATTTGCAGTATCCTGAGCCTTTTTGATAAGGTTACTAGGAAAACTCCACCTAGAGTAGTTTAATTCTCACCTTGTTTCCTTTTTATTTCCGTTTTTTCCCCTTTAACTACTCACTACCTATTTCCAGCTGAACCATCTCTCTCTCCATTGAAAGTTTTTACATCTTTCTGAGCTTAGTTTGGAGGGCTTAACAGCAAATGGTGCCTTCTAGTGCTTTCTTTCAACCTTCTGTGAACTGATTGCCTGTTGGTTATCTGTCTGAGGTGGCCTGCTCAAAAAGGAGCCTAGTATCAAGCACATACAGTAAAACGTTTTGCAAGCCATTTGGCACTGTAAGATGGTTAACCCATAGTCAGCAATCAGTTTCCAACCAGCAAAGTAATAATAGTTTCAGTTAGCTGCATGACACTGATGTCAAATGCCAGTACAAAAGAGGCTTGCACTAAAAAATGCAAAAGCATGTGTCAAAGTGTATGAATGTAGAAGAAAAAGTACATTTTCAAAGAGCACTAATCCTGATGGGTAATAAATACATTCAACATACTATTAAAGAGAAATCCCTTTGTTCCCCTCAATCCTAATGTTCCCTTCGACTTGGTGCAGTAGGACACACTGAACAAAATTGAACATCTTTTGTAATTTTATGCAACACATTCTAAGATCATTTTTGCCTTTTTATTTTAACAACACACTATCCTACAGGAAGCATACTTTGAACATATGTATTACGCAAGTCCAGAGGTGTCAAGTTACAAAGTACAAATACTTTGTTACCTTACTTTAGTAGAAATCTATAAATAAATCTATACTTTACTGGAGTAATTATTTTATAGCAGACTTTTTACTTCTAATCCTTACATTTTCACACAATTATCTGTACATTCTACTCCTTACATTTTAAAAATAGCCTCACTACTCCTACTTTAGTTCAGCTTGTTTTCATTCCGGCAGGTCATCATTCAAAAAAAAAAAACTAAAACTAAAACCTATCCAGATAAATTACCGCATTCTAATAAAGTGAATCCTTTGCCCTCACAAATTCCTGCAGCTAAGCTTGGATGTACATTTACATTCCAACAACAGCTATTGATAACATGCCTCTGAAGTTTGACTTTTTGCAACATTACAATACAAAAGGCAGCTAGCCATCATATCTTACGCTACATGAAACACATGTTAATGCTCAGTAGTACACATATATGCTTCTTTAATGTATTTGCATTGTACTAAAATACGTTCATTGTCAATGTGCATAGATGGGGCTGAAGGGCTCACATTTTTCAACTTTTATATTTTAATATAAAATTATGGCCTTCAGAAAAAAATATTTTTGGGGGAGGGGGGGTAGGGCACTATAAGCCCCTGTGCTGTGGCCTATGCTTTTCTCCTTAATGGCATATTTCCATTTACCCCTTACATTACTTTTACTTTTATACTTTAAGTAGTTTTGAAACCAGTACTTTTACACTTTTACTTGAGTAAAAAGCTTGAGTCAATACTTTAACTTCTAAAGAATTTTTTTCAAACCCTAGTATCTATACTTCTACCTGAGTAATGAATGTGAATCCTTTTGACACCTCTGCATAAGTCTCTCTTCCTGTCTCTCACCCACTGACAAACATCACTGTGTCGAAACAGTCAATTTCACATTTTGGAATTTTACAAAATGTATCAATAGCCTCTTTCAAATCAAATGTGGACTACAAAAGACAAAGGAGCCATGTCAACTTAATATTGTTTTTTGTTATTGGTCCACATTAAACCATTAGACCAGGCTTCTTTGTCTCTTTTTAAACTTTGACCATGTTTCATGATTCTAATAGTATAAGAAACTAAAATAAAAGAAGACATGGTTTTCTGTTATTGTCACTGAAGAAATGTGTCACTACCACGGCAGCTGCTGCCACTACAACAATAACACGCTGAATTATTTAACCCATACAATGTGTTAAAGAAAAGGAAATATATTTATGTTCCTCTAGATGTATTCTCCCTCCCGCGCAATACTCAACACATGCATCCCTTTCTGTTTAAGCGCTGGATCTACCTTGTAATTGAAAAAGAAATGAGTGAGTGCTCCATTGAAATGAGAATAATTGACATACTCGTAAAGAGCAGGCATAAGCCTTTAATTCAATAACATGGCAGATTATAAGGGGTTTAAATTCCACCTTGGCTTGTAGTGCTCCCAGTGGGGAATGGATCAACTTGACCTGAAAACATGATGTGCGAAAAAAGCAGTGTCAAACACTGACACAAAAACCACCATAAGTAATTAGAATGGCACACTAAGTATCAGACTGTAGCTGAACACAGTTCCTGTACTAAATATGGACAGCATTCTAAACAGGAGGTCTGATTGTAAAAGCAAGAATTTTTTGCCATTTTGTATGATCATGTTATTAATTTTTGTTGACCTGTGCCAATGTTTGTCATTTATATTCAAACCAAGTACAAGTGTGTTGACATTCATTCGGGGCTAATGGTGCACATGCATGATTATTGAGATTAATGGAACAGTGTTGTGAACCCCATGAAATCAGAGTTGATCAATGTAATGGAAGTATTTGCATTATGCATATTTTAGCGGTGTGCTGGCACTTTTAGAGTTTTCTAGTTTTATGTTCCTAAGATTAATGTCTGGTGTTTCTCGCTGTAACTGACAAGCTCACTTGGCATCACTATTACAAGGGCCATATAACCAGCAGGAACATCAGTCTTTACTCTGAAATGGAGCCATCTGAAGAATCTACTAACAGTTGAGAGTTGATGAATGTTTTCAGTGCATAAAAGCTCATGTAAAAGCAAGTATTTCTACATGTGTGAATCATCTTTAATGGCCTGTCCCTTTTATGTTTGTTCAGTGAATTATTTTCCTATCCAAATGAGAGACTTACATTACCGATGTACAGTGCAAAAGTGTTGCTTTTTTTTGCGTTTGGATTAAGAATGTGTTGGATGAACAAATGTACGTACCTAGCTATTAAAGTCAAGGGGTTTGTAATGGACATTAAATAAAGCGCCCATATTATGCATATTTTCATAATTTTCAGTTCATAATTGTATTTAAAGGTTGTACCAGAATAGGTGCATGTGTGGTTTAATTTTCAGAAAACTGTACTGTACTGTGTTGTACTGCACATTGCTGCAGCTCCTCTTTTCACCCTGTGTGTTGAGCTCTCTGTATTTGCCACCGAGTGTGGCATCACACCTCTGTTCCATGTTTGAAGGGAGTAGCACATGCACAGTAAGTACTAGTAGCTTGTCAGTTGCCGAGCATGAGGGAGTGCCAAGCTAGCAGCTAATAGCTAAGCGAGCATTAACTTACAAAGTGACGCACGTTCGTTGCGGAGGTAAAGGCTGGACTATAACAAAGCTGTTTAAAGCAGTTTGTGTTTTCTCTTGGAGATGGCAAGTGCCTTTGGGGTGGACTTTGGGCTTTTTCACTTTGTAAACCTATTACATGCACAAAAAAGATATGTAACACAACAAAGGAAAGAGGAAAAGCCAAAAAACATATTATGTAATATTGAATGTATCACTAATGGGAACAGGTGGCACATGCACAGCTAAAGAGGTTACTTTCCCAAACAAAACACAGAAAACAGGACAGAATAGTAAATCATGCTTACATGTGTGTTAATTCAGTGGGGATGACATTGTGGGCTCTATTTTGGACCGGTGTGGCGCAAAGCCCAACGCAAGATGTCAATTTCCTGCCCAGCGCACACGTTGCATCTGCACACATCTTTTTTTTCAGATATTTTATTAGATACAGTGTTTCTCCATTTTGTGTTTTCAGAATGAACAACTCTTCAAAACAAATGTCCTTTCGTGGTTTCATCCCAGATCCCTGACACATTGATTGGTTTATTGCATGTTACGCCTAAAACACACCTATAATTAATAAAGACGTTAAACTAGCAAAAGTGTGCCAGGTGCTTCACGCAGTGAGCTTAGATTGTTTAAACAAGGCCTTAAAAGTTAATCTACAGGGCAATAAATATTTAAAAGGAATACAAAACGCCTGAACGCCTTTATATATTTTTTATTTGGAATTTCCACCTGTGTTTTACTTAACATAAATAAAGATATTTTCCACCATAAATCTATGCAGAAAAAGGAAAAAATTGGTGCATAGAATGCAAGAAATATTTGTCCCCAACAGTGTTGAAACGAAATCTATGCCCTTGGGCAGAATTGAATAAATGACCTTTCCAAGTAAGACTAATAGCATCCGGAGAGGGCTTAACACAAAACACTGACATGTCAATAAAAAAGCCCAACCTTTCACATAGCAATTACCTCCACAGCCCTCCAACACCATGTCTATGCCACACACACAGAAGAATAGTGTGAGAATAGTGTGCAGATGACCTCTGTGTTTTTGAGTAATGTTTGAATGAATGTTTGAACAGTACTGTCAGGCAGTGAGCTACTTCAACTACTCCTCTGTTAAGATATTTTTTTCATGTTGCACACGTTCTCCTCAAACACACAGGAATAATAAGTCATTTACATAAAGTTTAAGTTTAAGGCTATGTTTAGACAGAAACAAGCTCTTTGGGGGGCAAATCTGTGTGACTATGCTTACGCAAGTGTGTGAAATTCGATGGAGTATGCACACCAGGCGGCTAGGTGATAGTGTGAAGCACTGCAACACAAAACCAACAAGTCCGCGCGCCTGTGCAGTATCTTCCTTTTAATTCTCTCCCTGGTTGCACAAACAAAATATGGCGAAGCGAACAACAAAACAACAGACAATTTTGTCTGGACAGACGAGGAGGTGGAGTTAAGGCTCCAAACAACCTGCTAAAAAGACTCTATGTTTATCAGAGCTGCTAGGGCAACTTGAAGATCCTAAGTATGGAAACAATCCCACGTTTGTTGTTATTTTCTTGTACTGGCACAGGCCTGTGACGTAAACGTGTACGCAACAAGAGTTGCCGTGAGCCAATCGGAGCAGTTTTTGGAGCAACTTTTGTGTTTTTACCCTTTAGACAGTGATGCAACGTTGGAGTGTTTTTAAGATTCCCACCCAGGAGGTTGGTTTCACTTTTTTTGCGTTTTTGAGTCCCAAAAACAAATGAAGCCATTTGTGTCTGCAAAACGGATATTTTTAATATACTGTTTCAGCAAGTCACACAGACTCCACTGTCACAATAAGATAAGTGTGTGTGCATGCGTGCGTGCGTGCATGCTTGAGAAGTGTTCTCAAAAGCACATGCCACCTCCATGCCAGACTGTAACAAATTAAAATGTCCAGACAGAAAACAAGTAGGCCGGTGAACATTTTACACAGTAATGTGACCTTAAAATGATCTGCAATAATTCATACTTTTTTCTGGATGATCTGTAATGCAAAACAAAATGTAACAAGACTGGAAAAACTAGTCACAAACATCATTAGGTTTTTAAAAGATGGTTGAAAGCGTTATTTAACACTTGTGTTGTCTTCCCGCCAAACATCAAGCAACTTTTTGTTTTTCTTTACTTTTTTTCAACGTTTTGCTTGTGTTTTTGTTGACACTTTAGATTTTTGAGCCTCTTTATATGGGCGCTTGCTCTAGCACTAGGCCACCCATGCACCCACTTTTTCCGATGTTTTTGTTGATTTTTTTCAGTGCCTTTTTTCAATTTATTTATCTCTAAATGCTATTAAACTGAATAAGACAACCATATTCACTGAAGTTAGGGAACTGATCATGTTTTTTACTTGTCAGGAGCGTTGTAAAGAACCGTCCATGTTACTTTTTGTTGAAAATTTGGTTGGAAAAAAAACAAATTTCTGATATAGAAGCTTAACCTCCTGTTGTCCTCCTGTTGGTCATTTTGACCAACAGGAGGACAACAGGAGGTTAAGCTTCCACCAAGTCATAGCTCCACCTGGCCAACGGGTCACACATGTGCTGTGCTGTGCACACTTGCTGGCTAATGGCTCAATTTATGACAACTTCAAAAATTTAATTCGCAAAGTTGATGAATTTTATAAAAAAATTAAATGTTTGTCCTTGAGTTAGTAGCCAGACGGTCCAGAGGGATGAGTTTTGTACTGTGAGAGCCTGGGCTTTGTGAGAGATTCCCTGAAGCAAAATCCACCCTCTATCAAATAAAAGAACATCAAGCAAATTGAAATTATGGGATTTAATATTCAGTGCAAAATGTACTCCAATAATGCAAGGTTTTAATCAAAAATTTCATTTTCTTTACAAACCTTTTCTGTTTTTAGTAAACAGACAATCAGATAGAGAATTGTATTATTTACTCATGATTTATTCATAAAAAATAAAAACACATTTCACAGAACAAGTTTTTAATACAACTAGCGTAGATTATGAGGTGCACATGCTTTTTAATTGACGCTGCATCTCATGAAGGTTGTTACTCTCCTAAAAAGCACCAGACTTTCATGTGACAAAGCAGAAAAGATATTTTTCTTAAGAAGAACCTGCCACTTTTCCTGACAAAGTAGGCTTACGTCTAGGACGATTATTCATTTGTTGTGGGACCATCCATTTTATTGACTCTTTACAATGCACTTTGTGTACAACAAATTCAGCATTCAGTTTTAATTTCAGTAGACAGTTATATGCCTAATAGTATATTGAAGAAGAGCAGCTAAAAGATGGCCAAATAAAATCATTTTTATTTTCATGATTTATTCTAAATTATATTGTGCTTTGTTTGTATAATATCTGCTGAAATGTTAAAAGCGTTAAATTAATAGTTTTTAAATCTGAGTATAGTCATTTAAATTTTGACTATTTAATTCATGCAGTGATGAAGATATTGCAATATCAATTGGGAGAAAAACATAATAAAAACGTATTGCTATTCGGCTTCGGCCAATATTAGGTGCATCCATATAAAGAATACATTTTAAATGTGCGTGATAATCAGGAAATGGTCTACATTTTGTAGCATTTTTATTTTTTCATTACTATAATGGTAGTCTTTTTGGCCAATCTATGCCATGCAACCTGCAGTTCTGCCTCTTCTAGTATGCCAAAATCACCCCGCAGCCTGGAGCTGTTCCTGGGGGCTTGGCTACAGCCCAGAGCAAACTATCATGCAACACAACATGTGCAGTGTTTTTTTTAGAAGGTTGGGGGTAGCAGGGCACCAATGTTTTGTTTGTTTTTTCTCTAGGATGGTGAGGGCGATGGGGTATTTGTTGTTCTCAACAGTGTGAGAAGAACAGTGGCAGAACATCAATGACAGATAAGCAAAATAAGGAAGTACAGTAAATTATGTAAACTGACACATACAAGCTAAATATATTGTATATTGTTAATTGAAGCCTTTTAAAATCATATATTAACTGATATTACAAGGCTTCAGTTAACAATATTATGGATCTTTTATTTATAGGGAGTATTTATTATCACATTGCACAAAGAAAAAGGTTTACAACTGACTAGCTAGAACCACTCAATATTTTCTATGTTTGCTTTAGTATGGACTTAAATCTGGGATAAGCAGTTTATTTTTGGCATTGTTGGGGAAAAATGTAATGTAATTAAAGTGATTAAATTATACTTCTGCACCTCCTTTTAGCGCTCTTTTCAGCCTTCAGAAAATCTAGCCATCACAGGAACCAATTACAGATAATTTCAGAGAAATAGAGAGAGCGTTCCCATTGGCTGTAATTGAAGATGTGCATGCATACATCCCTTCGGTGAAAGTTCTGCTTTCCGGAGCCAAAGGCTCAGGGCTGCAGCTAATTCCATGCTAAACCATTAGATAAGAGACTTTATTATCATCCATCTACGTATATACAGTAAATATATGAATGGAGTTTGAAAAAAAAGTAGTTCAGTTTATTGTCCAGGCAACGGCTATTTGTTGGAGAGCTGGTGTGCTGGGTTAGCCTTTAGCCTAGCACACATCTGACCTATGCTTGATGGTCACGTTTACGTTTCCTCCCACGGTGCCTCCTGCGTGTCCTTGTTTGGGTGGCAGCTCTTGGCGGTTGCGGGGCTGCCACCCAAACAAGGAAATGCCTAAAACTTTCTGAGAGCAAGCGTAAGCGCGGCAGAAGAGTCTGGGACCGGAGTTCACGGCTGCGGCTAATTCAAGTTCATGTTTTTGTACAGTAGCCCACTAGAGCCTCAAATCAGAGTATATGAAATCTCAAAAGGTGTTAAAAAGTAAACAATTAAGTCATTCTCAAAGAAATGCCAACGTGTAATGGAATTTGAATGGAATAAATGATTAGTACTTGTACTTTTCCATCTGTGCGTTGTTTTCAAAGATGGGATTGCAGTGGGCTTGCCACCATTTTTTTTCCTGACAACTGACAAGCAAAGTCAACAGTCTACACCTTCCTACAACTGCAATGGCTGCACCTGATTGGACGCATGCGTCACATGGGTCTGTCTCCTCTCAGAATTCAAAACCGACCATAATGACAGCTTGTTTTGAATTCAATCTACTATTTTACAAAAAAGTTTACCCAAAACATGTTTCTGAAAGAATTTCGCGAAAGAAACAAGCAATGTAGTTGCTGAATCTGTCTTTATTTTAAATTAACAACGTTCAGTTTAAAAGATTTTTATCAGCATTTGAGAGGCGTCGCGTCGAGCCGGCCGCTCCTCATTGACATGAAGTTACCTGGATTCAACTTAATGCAAATGAGGAACGGGCTACTCACTGCGACAGATAATTTTCTCTAAATCTCCTAATCAATGAATCAGCTAATTGTGTCAGCTCTAGCAACACCCAAAACCATCTGAGCAATGAATTAAAACTCACAGAAACTGTGGTAGAAAACAGCTTCCCCAAAAATGAATGCCTAAGACCATTTAGCCAGACCCCTCTGGAAGATGCGCCTCAACAGAGCCCAGGTACTCAGGCAACAGACAGGCTGCAGACACCGGCAGGAGAGGCCGATTTACTGCAGAAAGAGACACAGATGTTCATGCTATTAAAGATTCAAAAGCTCCTGTGTAGAAACTCAGTGTGTTTTTAAATAAGTGGGTGGGTCAGGGGGATGCAGAACTAGGATGAAAGTTGCATGTTTTACCGGTAGCTCAATGTCTCTATCTGTGCGTTTATGTTTAATGTCTGTGTGACAGCAAGGAATATACAAAGTGGAAAAAACAAAAGCGTCATTGTGAGATGGTAATCATTTCTGCAGAAGAATCTGTTCACAATTGACAGAAGAGTATCTTAAGAAAGAAAAACAGAAAGCTTTCGAAGGTTAACTGTGAAGAAAGATAAAAGATTTGGTTTGGTAAAGGTGCACCAAAAGAGTTTTCTTGTCAATGGCAAGTTTCACACTCTAATGGTGTTTAAAACAAACTGACTTGATTTGGTAAGAGTACACAACCTTTCATCTGTACATTATACTCTTGGAATTTTCACACACCTGTAACAACTTCATTATTTCTGTAAACCTTTATTTTTACTCCTCTACTTCTCCCAAATAAAATCTATACTTTTACTCCACTACATTCCCCTTAAGCATCTTTGTTACTCTTAAGGCAACATAAAATTTGTTAGACTGCAAAAAAGCAGGTTTGGTGTATCATTGATACTAGGTTGCAAGTCACTCCATTCCAGTTGGTGATGTTATGTTTATTGCCAAGCGCAAAACTAAAGAAGGAGAGGAGGAAGCGTAATATCTGATAGCGCCATGAAAGAACCTGCCGGCCCAAGGACAGTGGTGAATGGGCTGGTGATGAAGATAACATTACATACCTGTGGTCATATGTGCAATAATGTTTGCAAATTTTACTTTTACTCAAGAATTGCTTTCAAATACTTCATGCAAGACTGGTCTTGTCCCTATCCAGATGATAAAAACACCTCCAACAGCATTCTCTTTCATGTCCCTGAAAAACTGTGTCCACTGTCCATATCAGTGTTGAGGTGAGGGATGCTTGGTTCAGCATAGATTCCAGTTAGGATAAGGCCCCGTGTCCATATCTGAAGCCCCTGTTGTTATTTCCACTTGTTATCTTACCCTGCTGCCTTGCAGTCCAACAACTCTAACTCCCAGAGCTTGCACCTTGCATGGCAGTCGAGGCAGAATTCATCGTAGGTTTAATGGCAGGCTGGTCATTCTTGCAAACAATATCTTACAAATTTGGACAAAAGTGTTAAATACCTTCTAATGTTTCCCCACCCAGTTGCTCTATTTTTAAATTAAATATTGCACATGCATATTTGATGCCAAGCCATAAAAAGAGCCTTGAGAGTTTCCTCAGCGGAACAGTTGACATTGTTAGAATTACAGTAGGTTTCACAT
>NC_048407.1:14625131-14633623 GCF_013103735.1 Etheostoma cragini | reverse complement strand
TATATATACATATATATATAGCATATACCTATCTATAGCATATACTTATCTATATATTTTAATTCAGACATAAATGTGACATGGTTTGTCTTTACAAAAGACTTATTTTAGGCATGAAATAATTATAGTGTGCAAGTTAATGCAAAGCAGAAATTAATTAAAAGTCTACGATCTCTACATATGTGCACAGCTACATTCACATTCACAACCATTAGTTATGGAAACAGGTAAATGTACTTGTTTCCCTGAAGAGCGAAGGCTTTGTTTGTTTTATGATGTATGTTGTTTTTGACAAGTTGGATAATTCTGTTCTGGTTGGACATTTATAAAATAACCGGAGTGGTGTTTCAGAAAGGGACTGTTTTTTCTGATAGATTTTATTTTAGAGATTGGAACGTTATACAAAGGTCTTTGTTTGCATTATATTGCCATTTATAAGAAGGTTTATTGTAGTCTAAGAAAACAGCAACAATATTTTGGTGTTTTACAAGCCCATGTGTGCTGGCCAGTTTGTGGGCATGGCACCATTAATAACTAATTCATAAAAAAAAGAAAATTATAATCATACATGCGTAAAAATGTTTAGACCACCCTGAGTCTTAGCACTGTGATAACATTTTTCTTCTCTCCAGATTTCATTGGAAATGCAGAGTTTGATTTCGTATACGAGGTGTGTATATCTTATATATTATACGTATATGGGCCACAAAACCAAATGACACAAGAAATTAAACAGACAGAATTCTTAAGATCCTGTGGGGGAAAAAGGGGATTGAAGCTTTTAAAAAGACGTGTGACCTACTTGGCATAACCTGCCTTTGTTCAAGTTTGGTCTCAGAGCCAGCTGTGACACGTCTGCTGCTGTCAACTGGAATCATGGGATGCAGGGCAGACGGACAAAGAGGAGACAGTTTACATATACTGTATGTGTGTGCTTCTCCAGCTTGTCTGCGTAGGCAAAGATGGCAGCTTTAAGTGCTACATGTTTTTTGCACTGACCGGCCACATGGGAACACACTGACCATATGCACGGTAATGTTGGCAGACAAGCCGCGTTAACGGCAGAGAAAAGGCCATCAACTCTGCTCACTTGCGCTTGCTTGGCTCCTCTGGTCTGACAGCACCTGGAGACAGTAGGTACAGTACACATATCAAACACAAAGTGTACGCTAATAAGAATACATGGTGTTAGACAATCTCATTTCCTCCACTGGAATGTTTTACTTCACATGGGATTTGATTTTAGTCAAATTCATAAACATTTCCTCATTCACTTGTGTCTAAAACCAAACTAGGAACTTTTTTGTGAAAAAAAAACAGTCCTCCAAAGCATCCAAAACCCACACATTTTTTTCCTTCATCAATTTGAACACAGTACATTTAAATCCCCATATAAGTGAGAAGATAGAGCCTTTAGGGACTTAACACATAAATGCACTGTAAGCTAAGAGCATTATGTTATTTAAGTTCTCTGTAAACTTATCTTGTGCATTGAAAATATTCATCAATTCTATGTCAGGAATTGTAATTGCAGTCACCCTGGAGTCTCTCTCCAATCACTGGCAGGGAGTTCAACAGTAATACTATGTTCCTTATCTGTCATGACTCTTCAAGATATTGGAAGTGGTACTGTAAATTAGCATGCTTTCTTCTCTCTAGAAACACAAAGCTTTCTGCTTTAATTGGAGTTCCATTTATAAGAACTGGCAGTCACTATGCCTTTATTCATTTCAGGGAACGTATATGGATTTTATTTCATAAAGAGCTTAGTTTTACATAATATTTAAATGGTGAGTTGACAACACTGCAGTAGAGCTAGACAGGCAGCTAGATGACAGAATGGCTGGTTTAAAAAGTGATTTGAAATAAGAAACACTGGCAGCAAGCAAAACCAGAAAGCAAGTTTGATGAAGGCTGAAATACATTGAAACCCATGTGTGTTTAAACTCTGACTTGTAAATTATGACTGATCTAAGTTATTCTGAAAGCACATTATGATTATTAAACAAAACAACAGCATTGTGTTTAAGTTGAGACAAGAGTCCCTCGGCTGTTATATATGTACAGTACATTTTCACAAAGGTGTCCATTTCTTAGGTTAAGGATAGTGAAGTATTTCCTTGTTAGATTAGCTCTATTTTAAAACTCCTTTAATAAATATTTTAGATTAACAATGAATGAAAATGACTATGATGTAAAAGAGGACATTTGTTGTGACAGACCCATAGAGAACTATAACCTTTGCAGTTTTATTCAGTTGTACAGAGCTCTTAACAACTTCATTTTCAGCCAACAAGTCCTGGAAATGAAATGACAAAATAAGTTGTTCTTTCCGTGTCCTGTAGAACGTAACATGGAGTTGTTTTTGAACTGACACCACTCTCGGCAGAACAACATAAGTTAAGGTAAGTTGTCTGTATCTTTCAAATCACTGTTGAAAAATGAATTTAATTTTGTGATGTGACAACATTATGGTTTGATTAGGTTTAGGCAAACAAAACATTGTGGTTTGGATTGACTACTTTGCTGTGGTTAGGGAACCTTTGTCTTTATGGTAATGAACACATGGTGGAGGGCTTTGTCACTTGAACAAAAACAAATATTGTTCCTGTACACCTGCTGAAAAAAATGATGCTATAATTCTTCTTACTATGTCTTTTCAGCAGCTGGCAGCTGGTTCAATGAAAAACTCTGATAAACCAACGGCCCACCTGCCAAGAATCAAACGGCAGACAAAGATAGCGAATTGCTGTGAAACCGTGAAATTAAATAACAAAGCCAAGAAAAGCAAAACTGATATATGACATCTTCCAGAGGAAGGATAATCAAAAAGTATTTGACCTACTCAGTCCACCTACACAACCCACAGATACCCTAAAAGGAATTCGACAATTGGGTATATTTCAAAGATTTAAATACAATTTGTAGTTTCACCAACCAACCCCTGCATCTCAGTGCTGCTGATAAGGTCTCAGTTTTCACTGTGCTAGGAGATGCCTGTGGTACTTTGATTCCTGAGATGAACTGCATGTTTCTGTGATTTCAAACGAGTGGGAGACTGGCTGTTCCTGGAGCAAAGCTAGAGCTGACTCAAACACTCTTACCCCTGCACCACAAATCACACAGCAGTGTTATCTGCCAGAGGATACAATCAAGGAAACACATCAAAGTTCAGTCCGTCACATGCATGCCTACAATATTGGCCTTCAAAACCACATTTAACAAATCACTCACTAATTGCACATGAATACTGAAGCATGACTCACAATGAAAGAGTAATTAGGCCTCTCTATCATTGGCTTGGAACCAGACATACTGTAGCTCTGCCTTTTACGCAGTGTTGCCGCTTTCAGCATCTGCAGGCTAACCACGTGTTGGTTTGTCTGACCTGACTGTTAGACCTCAGGGAGGATCAGTGGGCTTCCTGCCCACCTGATATCAGAACCTTTCTTCTCTCGCTTTTGTCATCTATTTCAACTCCTCATTTACACTGCAACCTTTCTGCTCCTATTAGTGGTGTAGCCATGTGCGACGTCGGTTGGGATATATTCCCATGCCTGGGCCTGAGTCCAGAACCAACCCCTGAATGGGGCTTCATGTTTGCACGTTTGTGTTTTTGTGTGTGTGTGTGTGTGCGTGTGTGTGTGTGTGTATTACTTGCTCAGTTGGAGGGTATTCCCATGTTGCGTGTAATCCCTGGTAATAATGTTGTTTGGGAATTTAAATCAAGTGTTTTGTCAGCGTACCTCAACCCGTCGACCCAAAATGAGAGTCCAGTTTGTTCCAAATCTTGTTGACATCAGACTGCAGGCAAGCTTGACATGCACATACATATTAATGAAGTCATTTATTCACTGGCTGATTTACATTGCAGAACAGAGAGATCCTAAATTAAAGGGATTTCAAAACACTTTACAAGATTTGCAAATTTGATGAGACAAGCTGTTTATTTCTCTAGCATGTTGTAGCTTTTGGCCCTAAACTTCGTTTTAATCTTAATTCCTTCATTAGGCAAATACGACAGTTGCTCCTTCTACACTAATGCAATTTGCTGAACACATCTATAAAAAATAAAAGCGGTATGTTTGCATGTGAGTGCATGCATTAAATATAGCCCCAAAACACACCAACACATTCATAAGCATGTAAGCACACAGACACACAAACAATATGTAGCTCTGCATGTTAATCTTTTTCTTGGCTGGGACACACTAAAACGTTATCTACTTGTCTGATTGTCTCTAGTCTCGAGGGAGGAATGCGCAATGTGGCAGAGCCCTGACAGAGCAGAGTCAGTAGCACAAACTCAGGATTTGTATGCCTTGAACGGGAGGCACCTTTAGGAGGAGTGTGTCTGGTCTCTCTGACGCTTAGTGATTCTCGGCGGGTAGGGAGCAGAAGCTCGCTCAGTTGGAGGAAAAGACTTATGAGTTATATTGATCGCAGGCTTGTATTGAGAGGGGGGGGCTCCCTCTGCATAAAGCAGAGATTTTATTGACATTGAGACTGCAACATGTGAGGTAACTAAAAAAATTGATCAGTATAAGAGGGTAAATTCAAAAGTTAAGATTGGCTGGGTTTTTGGTTAATAGTCCATTTAAAAAAGAAAAGGTACACAAAAATGTAGATAGTTACTGAGGAACAAATGATTAGTTACTGCTAAACAGACTGGTAGTTACTGTTAAATGAATGTGGAACAAATGATTAGTTAATGAGTTTTTGTTCTCAAAACTGGGAAATCGGAGACACATCCGTCTACTCCAAAACCTCCAAAGGCTTATTAAGTACTGTAATCAATACCACGGGATGTCAGGGCTGCTAAATGATCATGTCATTTCACTTCCACATCACTGCACACAACACGTAAAGATCATATGATTTATTTAATTTTTCCCCAGGATTATTACAAGTCTGTTTTGGCTGGGTCAATCTAGTGATTGCATTTCTATTTTTAGATAAAGACATCCAACATAGTTACAACTATAATCATTAGATATAGAAAGGTCAAACAGTAGGCTTCTCTTTAAAATGTCTTTTATGTTTTTTGCAAGTGTGTTCAGAAATCATTTACATTTGTCCAAACCGTGTCACGTGTGGGATTATGTCTAATCGTTACTAAGGCAACATTAAACGAATTGAGTTGAACTGAACAGAAACATGTAATGAACTGGGCTGGAAGGTTATATAAACTGAGCTGTGAATTGGATGGTTGAAAAATACCATGAGGAAAAAGGAATAAACTCTGGGGGTCATTAAGTGAGGATTGTTATTTTTTGTTACGTTATTTTTCTCTCTTTATTCAGTGTAATTCTGCCATTTCTGTGACCCGGAGATCAGATGTGTGATGTATATTAAGGTCAGACAAGTCATGGAGGTGACTGTAGTGGCTGCATAGTCTGAGAGGCTGCTCTAGAAAAGAAAAGCACAGCGTTTCCATTTATTTTCCAACATCTTGTGTGAGTGTGCTCTAGGTAAATTTATACAGCCGGTGGCTTGCTGCATGCTCATCAACCCTGTGACAAAGTTCAATAAGCCAAACTCCCCACACCATTTACCTGTCTACCAGAGCTTCGCCAGACAACATACTGCCTCTGCTGTCCACTGCTGTTGGAGACTAATCTCGCTATTCCTGTTAAAATGAGTCTCAACACACAGCAAGTGCCTGAGTGAGCACAGAAGTTCATGCCGGAGCTCTAATTTGAAGATACCCAGTTGTCTAATCTTATTTGGGAGCCTGCTGCTGTGGGTTGAGGAAAGTGAACCGGGGTTGAACAGTTGCTCAAGAACCAGGCCACCGTTGTCACATGGCATTTGACCCCTCCCCCTCTGATGTAGCTAAACATGGTGAACTGCTTGTTTTGTTAAGATGTGGAGTTTTGTTAATGCAAATGTGTGTGAGCACGGAATTCATTCTCAGCAATAGGTACAATTTTATTTTATTTTTTTACGAAGTGATGAAAATCGCAGAAAACGTTAATATTGTGCATGATCAATGGACAAGAGAGGGACAAGAGGCCCTGACTGGGATGTTGAAATGCAGTTTCAAGGCTGCGTTCTGTACAAGAAAGATGAGGATGTCAAGTAAAAACTATTTCTTTTAGTACAAAAAGATTTAATAGTAAAAAATATCAATTTTACACAGCTGCACCAACAACTACTTTGGGGACATGCTGGGCTCCGGGGTGGGGGGGGGGGTTTAACAGAGGCATATTGATTTTTTTTTTATGACAGATATTTATCAAGTTTAAGGTATTTTACTGAACACATGTTCCCAAAGTGTTTCCATCACAACTTTCTTTACATATTCTTTAAATATGTCATTTTTAAAAATTTAATTTTAGTGTAATGATTGTAGCTACTATTAAAGATTTGAAAAATGACCCTTTTTTTTTAGTGGTGAGCCCATTGAGTCTGTGGTGCCAAGTCCTGAATCTGAGCAATAATCTTATTTCTTGTTTGTTTGGATCAGATAATGCCCTATTTAAATATGATTTAGTTCTAATTATCACTTTACTTATTCTAATAAATTCTTCCTTTATTAACCTTAATTATGTAAATACTGTATCAAAAGATTCCTTTAACTATGTATGTACATATCCACACTCCTTATATTTCTTTTACTCGTATTTCTACTCTGATATTTATATAGTTCTTGCAACTTTAACACAGAATTTCCCTTCGGGGATTAATAAAGTACTTCTGATTCTGATTTCAAGACAGCATAAAATACCAACCCAAAGGGACTTTCAGACACATAATAAGGACTGATAATGAGATTAGATTTATATGTGATTCTCAGGTAGTCCTGATGTTGCAGTCTTGTGTTGCCAAATACCTTGACAATCGTGAAGAATGTGCTAGGGACAGCAAAGTTGACTTCCCTCCCTGAAGCCATCACTGTTGCTTGGCACACTGTGATAGAAACTGTGCTGTTTAAGGATGACGCTTCGGTGTGATGACATGCCACGGCCGACGCCAAGCTGACACTAGAGAGAAACTAGAGAAGAAAAAAAAAGGAGCGGGTTATCTCCTCTCCAGCCTGCATGCCCCTTTCCAAAATATGCATTTGATGAATGTAATGTTTCATGTCTTCACGTTGTCTGCCTAGGCACTTAATTTGTATTACTTGTATAACAAGTCAAATACTATTGCACTACTAGTTTTATTAGTAGCTTTCCGCTACATATGTTTACTCTTAGTTTGAAAATCCTGACAGCGAAGTCTTTTCCAATTTAGTTTTATGAGCCGTCAGGTGGACAGTAACGAATAGGGTACTGCTAGAAACTTTTTTTTAATCAAAATTGTAGTTTCACCAATTTTGCTATCTTTGACTAGTCTGGCTATCACCAGACTAACCCAAGCTCAATAGATTTGAGATTGAACATTGGTCTGGGGAGTCTGCTTTGTATTTTCTCTGCACAAGAGGCGTGATCAACGGGCATAGTTCAAATGACTCTGTTCGCAATTAGAAAATGCTTCAACCAATCAGACCAACGATCCGGGTGACGAAGAAGCGACAGCGGCATCAACAGGTTGCTATGCTTTGGTAGCCGCTATGTTGAATGAAAAAAAAAGCTGCTTGTCGCTTCCCTATCGTCATCGTGTTGAACCTACCAATAGTGCTCCAGCTAAATAAGCCAGTTTGTGATTGGTTCCCGTAAAATTGTGAACCGAAGGAGAATTAAACGTGCAAGTTTCCAGACCGAGCTGCAGGGTGGAATCAAATCGACGGCAGAGTGGGCGGGGTTTACCCAGTCTAATCTTTGACCATTCTTTTGAATAAAAGAATTAGTAGATCCAGTGTTTAACTCAGGCATTTTGTATGGCTTCTAATCAAACACCATTCTTTTAATTTGTCTTCACCAGTTCCCCCAGTTTAATCTATTTTTCTGCTATGGAATTGTAGTGATATGTTTTTACATTAATTCAACTTTGATATTTAATAGCAGACAACATTTAGGAGGTAGTTTTAACCCTAATTGTGACATTTCAAAGTTGTTTAAGTGGTATGTACAGGGTTTTGATTACTGTGCTATCACAGCCATATAATAGCAAGGGGATTTATTTGCACCTATGATACACAATGTGCCTGATTTTACTTATGTATTGCATAAGCTCGTACGTAGCTGGTTGCTTGTGCCTGTTTTTTAAATAAAGACAGCAGTTAGCTGAGGTGCAACACCTTTTCTCTCATTAGACTTACTAAACTGGATAATGATTCCCCTGAGCCTCTGTCTCCATCGCTCTGCATGCCCTGTGACTCTGCACCATCATCACCATGGTGATCAAAGCCAGATGTGCTTACTTCTGTTGCTGTCAACACAGTACAACTGTACTGTTTTTACAGTTGACACTCTGCTAAGTGCCATAGCCCTTAGGGAATATACTATGCAACAGACCTAAAAACACACCTCATGTTATGGGGGCGTGTGAGGATTGGACCCAAATGCAGAGAGGAGAATGGCAGGCAGGCAGGTGAGGGTAAACAGGAG